>NC_043967.1:7415165-7547665 GCF_902148855.1 Sphaeramia orbicularis | reverse complement strand
CAGGTATTCATTCAAAAAACACACACACGCCAGCTGGCCGCACGCCCAGAGACCGCTTACAAGCAGAGAAAGAGGAAGAGAGGGAGTGAGGGATTGAGAGTGGGAGGGTGTTACAGTGAGAAGGGCAGAGAGAGGAGAGTGTAGGAGGGATAAAGGAGGAGAAGAGGGAGGGAGGGAATGAGCAGGCGAGATTAGAGACTCAGACATAGAGTATGTGAAGAGTGACACATGGAAAACTCTTGTACACACACTGACGAGCATGCAAGCACTGCTGCAAATACTATGGCTCATCTCTCACTTGTATCTTCTGTTTATTCAATAGTTACAGGCAGGGATGGGCACTAAAATCATTATTTTTGTGACATAATTTGATAATGTATTGTGATGTAATTGTCGTGTTATTTGATGATAATTTTCTTGAAGATCAGCAGCTATGACTAGCATCACTCCCACATGCAATTTTTTACATGACTGCCTTTACCTTTGATTACAAGACACTGTCACTGTGACATCCTTTATTGCTTATGCACAATACATGTCACAATATTTATTTACATCCAGACCTGCATTAATCATTCTTGAATTAATCTTGTATTGATATTGGAGCATTGGACAACTGCATAGAATCTTCTCCATCATATCCCATAGATTCTCAATGGGGTTCAGGTCAGGACTCTGTGGTGGACAAACTCGTGTGAAAATGATGGTCTCGTTCTCCCTGAACAACTCTTTCACAGTTTGAGTCTGAAGAATCCTGGTATTGTCTAGTGCTCTCTATAAAATGATTTTTGTTTAAGAAATGAGAAGCTACTAAGTGCATCAGTTAGAGTTTAAAAACATATTAATCAGTAATTATCCAATGAAAGGATCTCAACTATTGTCTTAATTAAATCCAGGGGAAAAAATTTTGTTGTGTCAGTGTTTTCTACTTTTACTCATTTTACTGAACTTTACCCCTGGATTTTCAGATGTTGAAAAAGAACCAATCATATCTCAGTTTGTTCATACAGTTCTCTCAATCACGATCAACCCAGAATTAGAAGCCCTCGGTTTATTTAATTTGTGACCTTAATCTTTGTTTGACCACCAAATTAATTGTGCTCATTCATAAATTTCAAAAATCCCCCAAACCTTCCTGAGATATTACTTTTATTAGAGAGGAGAGACATGAGGTCATAGTGATTTTAACCTTTGACACCAGGCTATGAAAATCTTTTCAGTTGATTTATGAGTCCAAGTGAACGCTTGTCCCAAATTGAGTAACATTTTCTTATCTTGTTCCTGAATTTTTAAATCAAGTTTTAAACATATTGGGAACCCAATGACCAATGCCACAGACATGTCTAAAAAGATTGCATGATTATAATAATTTTAAATGTTTTAACTCTTGATTTCAGAAATGTTCCACTATTTGGCAAGTTTTTGTCATAAATACAGTTCAGTGGCGATTTCTCATAGACTGCAAGGGAAGCCAGGATTCCCCTGAAATTACGAAAATTAAATGGTTAAATATGTACGGTTGTGTTGACATTTCATTGACTACAAATGTGTTAGAACACGTTCATCTCACAGGTGAGTTCGTTCAGAATCAGCTTTATCACAAATCAACGGACTCGATGTTGTTAACTTCTCATACATTCCCGTTGCGCTGTTTTCTCATATGATCTATGGTCAGTGCATTTGCCCATAGACGCCCGGCGTCCATGCACTTCAATGGGACTGAGTGGAACAGTTTTTTTCATTGCCTCAAAACTGGACGGTAATTGGATAAATGCCACGATGTTGTCCCGCCCCCAGATGCTCGGCGTCTCTGAGGGTGAATGGAGCTGTGGGCGGAGCTCGGCTGGGCTGGATGCCAGGCTTCCACATGCTGATTGGAGGATCACTTGAGAGGCTGAATCCAGTTTGATTGACAGCTATTTTGAGATATACTCCTTCACTTGACAGAGTTCAGTTTAATACCGTCATGCATTCTGCTGTGAAATCGAGAGAGAAACCACTGCGAAATTACTTGATCATTTCTTGCACTGTAAATAAAACACACTCATTGTACTTCCTTGTTTCAATTTAACATAATTTCAACGTTTTCTTGTTTACTTGGTACGATAAGGTCACTGACCATTTTCTTAAAAAGGAACGGAGGGCTGAATTTATGTTTAAAGAACTTGACTTTTTTTTTTTTTTTTGATGTAAGCCGACAATGAGCTTCCCCTCTCTGAAAGATGAGCAGCGGCCACTGATACAGTTTAAATCCACAAATTATTCATCATCTGGTTTCTGCAAATTTCACTCAGGACCAAAAGACAGAAATTATGACTTGTTGATATTTTTGTCAATTTCTCATCAATTTCTGTGGACTGACTAATCATTTCAGGTCTTTATTATTAGTATTAGTACATTAAACAAATAACAGCCGTATCCATATGAAAGCTTCAGCGTAATAATGTCTTTTAAAGTCAATGGGTCAAAAATTTATTATTACATTTCTGCATAGTGATTTGGTGAAATTTCCATCTATCTTCAAATTCAGTCAATTTGTTTGGAGTGAAAGCAGTCACAGAAGGAAAACTGTATTTTAAAATTCATCAATTTTTTCCTCATCCCCACCTCCTGCAGCTTTAATATGGATATAGACAGCAAGTTACTGTATGTTTAAACTAATCTCGATGATCTGCAAATACTGTTTACTGTGTCACAACAACAAATTAAACTGAAGATGCTGAAATGCAACCATAATAAACTGGCTCGTGAATAGGTTCAAATGGGGAAAAGAGAATCAAATCAATGACATCAGACAAGGAATCTGTGTTTGTCCTTTGCAGATACAGTGAGTGTCCTGCTGAGTTTCAACAAGGCTACACTTCCTTTTTTGGCCACTAGATGTCATGATTGATTACCTCTCTGACAGTGCAACAGCAGTCTATTTCAGTTAGTTGACCTAGTTAAAAGACTATTTGGAAGTAAATATAGATGAAATGTGCTCTTCGATTCTTTGAGTATGTAGCAGGGAGGAGGTGTTCACACAGTCACACATGTGCAATCATCAATTTTTTTCCTCATTTGACTTCATGGACTTATAGTGCCCAAAAAGAGACATTCTGTTTCTGCTGGCTGCTCTTCATGTCAGCCTGACAGCAAATCAGAGTTCAACTTCAGTTATTCATAGACTGTTTAACCAGTGCAGGCCAAGAGACATGTCAAACTTTGTTTTTATAACAACATGTACCCAGAGAAGCTCAAATTCGAAAGAGGATTGAAAAGTTCTAAGTTGGCAGTTGTCTCTGTCCTTTTTAAGTTTAGTTTCTGTCAAAAAGCTCTCTCTGCTGTGATGATCTCACATTGATTTTTCATCTGTGTAACAGCAGTGTAGTAGCAGCAGGAGGATCTCTAGTGGTCAGAGCATTTTGTAAAGTTCCTGCTTTGGTGTAGGAAAAATCGCAAAATTTCCTGTTTCGAAATGAAATTTTGAAACTATGTATTTCTGTAAAAACACCATCAAGACATTGAGGTATGTTATTATGGTGTTACACTTTTTTTTTTTTTAAACAATTATCTTAATTCCAAAGAAACTTTTGAGTCTCTGTCTTTAAGCTGACAGAGAAAGAAGCAAGCAAACAGAAAGAAGACATTGAGAGACTGCAGACAAAAGACCAAACAAAACAAACCAGACTAGACTGTGTGCTTGTTTCGCAGCCCATTCCATTTCGTCAGGTGACCTCGACAGCGTAGCAGCACTTGTCTGTTGCTTTGGCAGCTAATTGGAGTCTCTCTGCATTTTAATCATAATTCATTTGTGTGGGTTTGTTTACAATCTACCATCAAGTATAAGAAAAAAACAGTAAAAAGAAAGACAGAAAGACAGGCAGACTGAGGGTGCAGAACAAGCACAAAGACAGAATCAGTTAGAAAAGATTGAAAGTCTGCAAAAAAAAAAAAAAAAAGGGTGACTTGAGGTTCATGTCTCTAGTCTGTTTTTTTTTTTTTTTTTTGTTTCCATCTTCTCCATCTGGTTGGTCACAGGTCAAACAAAATAATTTCTAAAAAATGCACTAACCTCCACTCTCAGCTTCCAAACCACATGAATACCAACATTGTTCAAATTTTCCTCATTGGCTACACATCTCAAACTCTTAGATGGAAAATAGCAACTGTAGACAGCTGTAGAAGGAAATCAAGTGTTTGATGCTTGATGTCCCTCAAACACATTAAGGATTAAACACAACTTTCCTCATTTTGCTGAAATTATATGTGCCAGTTTATGTCTTTTCTGGCTATTAGTCGACCTCTACTTATAACTACTAACATCAAAACTCAGTTACTTGTTGTCACACTGTAAGAAATGTTAAGTCAGTTGAAATATTTTTTATCAAATGCTTCTCTGTTCTCTCTCATTCCTTGTGTTTCTGTGCAGACTGGAGCAGCAGTCTCAGTTGCAGCCAGTCACTAAGGAAACTGACGAAAAGGTTCTATATATACACACACACCCATATACATATCACAGAGTTCTCTGCTCCCTCTTCCTCCTCTCACTCACACATACTGACTCTCTCCTTACTCCTCGACTCGCCCACGCTAACTCCACACACGCTGCAGTTCTGACAATGACAACCACCCCACCACCCACCCCCTATACCCCGCCTGCCTTCCTACACTATCTTTACCCATCTCCCCACCCCCTTCAGTGAAAGCCTCAGCTCTCTTGTTTATCCATGTCTTTCCATCTGTTTCTAGTTGGATGTGTGACTGTGTGTGCAGGAGGTGGTTCAGGCAGCAGGTGCAGAGCCATCTAATGGTCACATACCAAATATACACAAATCATCACCCAAATGCTGACTTTAAAAAGGCACGCCCCGATTATTCCATGTGAGTCACACCATGCTAGGGCGGGGACATAGAGAGACAATTATTGTCATATATTTTGAGAAAATTTCAAGATAATTATATTTATCATGATGTACAGTATTGTGCAAAAGTCTTGGGCAGTCTTTGGCTTGTTGTTTTTGCAGGGTTGTAATGACTGGTGTATTTCCAACAAGAAGTATGTGCAAAGTACTGAAAAACACACTTGGAACAAAACAGCTCCTGTAAGCAAAGTCAGTATTTAATGTGACCTCAGTAAATCTTCACTCTCTTGGGTCGACTGATGTTTTCTTGTGTTATATTACACACCTTCAGAACACCCCAGAGGCTTTTGTGGTCTTTTATCCTTTTGTCTGTCCAGATGATCCCATATAGCTTCTACAGTATTCAGACAGCAAAATTAAAAACAAAAGTATTTTAACAGTATTAAAAAAAGGCTTTTAGTGAAGAGTTTAAAACCACAAAGAATGAACTTTTTTTTTGTTTTTGTCTTTATGCGTCTTTACATTGCTTTTATCGTGTTACATCTTTTATATAATTTTTGCCTAGTTACGATGTTATTTTCATCTGGTTTCATCTTTTACAAATAATTTTAAACTCTGAATGAGCGTGCTTGCCTTTAATAATGTTCCAGTCAAATATAATAACAATACATATTAAGCAAAAAAAAAAAAAAAATGTCTTGAAATGTCTTGTTTAATCTTTTTCATTTTTATCTCGTTAGTACCTTACCACAAATTTCATCTTGTTTCAATTCAGTTCAATTTTATTTATAGAGCCCAATATCACAACAAAGTAGCCTCACAGGGGCTTTACAGAAATTGTTGAATTGATAAAAACACACACATGAAAATAAGCAAACAGTCAAGTAATCAGTTAGTAAACAGTCCGGTGAAGCAAATGACTCAATGTCCCGGGCATCCTCTGTCCTTAGACCCTCCTTCTCGGCAAGGAAAACTCCAAAAAACCCAGTCGAAAAAAGAGAAACCTCGGTGACAATCACAGTGAAGGAGAGATTCCACTCCCAAAGAGTGGTTTTGTCTTTTACGTCTTTTTGTTCTTGCTATATCTGGTTAAGCTATCATCATGGATACTTAACAATGTGTGTTATCTTCAGCTTTCACTCGGAAAAGAAATTAGCAAAGAAACAATGATTTGACATTTATTGTGATAATTATCGCCATCGACTGAAATGAAAATATATATCATAACATTTTTGGCAATATTGTCCTATCTTCAATTCTGTATCATCCCATGTACTTTTTTCATAATTACTGTATTACATAATTATGACAACAGTGTAATCATTACCCTTATACCTTCATCCCTCACTGTCATTTTCTGCCTGGCTTTGTAACTTACTAGCAGTAGTGTTCTACATGAGCCCAAGTCACATCCCATTCACAAACCTACTAAGCCACGCACACACACTATCAGATCCCTGCTAGTCACACACTCACAAAGAGGTATGCATGTGTGTGTGTGTGATTGCAGGATTAGGGAGGGACTGGAATGGATGGGCAAATCACCTCCTAAGCTCCTCTATTGCTCTATAATCCTACTGAGTACACACAGACACATACACACATACATGCAATACAAGCAAAAAATATGCAAACATGCCTGCAGATGTGCTCTTGCACACAACCACAAATACTCACTCTCACGCTTCAATTTTTCACACACATACAAAACATGTATAAGCGTACACCCACACAAACACTGGATCCAAACAAAAGTGGCTATCACAGCCATTCAGACATACAAATATGTGAGGCAAAAGTCCAAGATGCTTCTTCAAGGGCAAATGCAGACGTTGACACTACCATATTATATCAAAGCCAATATATAATCCTACTCTGAGAGAGTGTGCCACTGCACAAAAGAGAGAAAGAATGAAATGTGGGAGGGAAGGCAGTTTGATACAAGATTTTTTTTAAAATCAAAGAGTCCATTGAGAAAGAAAAAATTACACAGAGAGAAAAAAGGGACAGAGATATTATTCAACATATCCATTCATCCTTATATATCCCCATTCAAAACTTTACTTACCAAGGCTGCTTTCTAAATACCTGCAACATGAGATCCTAGTGTTTATTTCATTCCCTGTTATAACAGCTCAGATTGTATGTATTAAAATGAAAAGGTCTGTCTACAAGCTTTTGCCCAGACTATGATGAAAGATATGACATATACCATGAGGCACCTGCCATTACAGCTATTTGTCAACCTAAAGCACTTCTTAGCTGAAGTCGGATGACTACAGGGCCACAGATTTTGGATATTTTGCAACTTCAAAACCATTTCCGGAAAAATTGGGAAAAAAAAAAATATAATAAAAACTACATTCTGCCATTTGTTAATTCACTTGAACCATTTAACAAACAAATGCCCAAAGAAAAGATTAATAAATGTAAATGTATTTTTGCAAATATAAATACATTTAGATTTTGATGCATGAACACATAAATTAAAAGTGGGCACAGAGACATATTTGCCATGGGACTTTTCCTCTTTATGGCAGTTTTCAATTAATCAGGAACTGTTGACGCTATTTGTTGAACTTTCCTCAACTGGAATTTATGTCCATTCTATCCATTTACAAGACTCTGCTCATCAGTTTATGCTGGCTATTGTCTTCAATGATATACATTTTCAATCAAAGATAGATATAGACCACAGCCAGGACATTCCAGCACCAGCACTCTAGGACTATCAAGCCATGCTGTTGGAACTGGTGCAGAATGGTGCCTATCATCATCCTCCTGAAATAAAATGGACTTCAGGGAAAAGATATTCACTTGATGGCAGCATATTTCTCTGTTAAATTTAATTCTATACCTTCACATGGTGGTCCTGTCACACAGTTGCAGGTCAGCTATGTGGACACTGAGGCACCCCCAGAATATCACAGGTGCTGCTTTTGCACCTTTCACTGTTAACAGTTTGGATGGTCTTTTTCTTTGATTACCTGAGCTCGCCTAAAGTGGATTCTGGATGGGTCCAGAGAACTTGGTCAGTAAAAACACTGAATGTCTTTTCTTTGTAACTTTGTTCATTACAGGCAAGTATGTAACATATCTTTCTTATGTTTGTGAGCAGTTGTTGAGCAAGCAATAGACTGAATGTGGGAGAAAGTGGCAAGTGAAGAAAAAAGAGCCATGAAAGAGAAAAAATGTTTTTCCCTGAATCTATCACAGCGGTTAAAGTCTAAACTCAAATAAACACACCCACACCTTCGCATAACTGTGGGGGCAAAATATATGTGAAGAACAATATCATTTCTCTATGTGTATAACCATAGGTCTGTTGGAACCAATAGGCTGAAAGGTCTGTATGAGTGTGTACTTAGCCCAGAGTTCTGTCTCTCCAACAGATTTGTGCAATCAGTGATAAGAGCAGAAACAGAAGAGAACTGTATGACCAGAGCTGCACTGTGGCAATGCTGTTGCTGGACGTACAAACTCATGGCCTGAATATTGATACTCGACTACATACCAAACACAGCAAAACAAGAGGAACATAGAAATACAGGCAGAGAACCAGATCTCAGTTGCTAATACCAAATATTACAGTCCTACTGATGTTGAAATGCCAATTTAGAGCAAATCGCCTCTAATAGTAATCAAACCTCATTATTCTGCTTTAGTTAATCCTTATATGTGGGTTTGCTGTGGTGAAAATTGCAAGTAGGCAATCAGATTCAGCTGACATAAGTATGATCATTTCTGAGATGAAGTCAGGTTAAGTACTGAGTTGTGGGAAGTGTGATTGTGGGGGCAGCAGGGAACATGGCACTAAAATGAACATCTGTGGAGACCAAGGGTGTAAGCTTATACAGACAAACACAAAGGTGTACACTGAAAAAGCTGCATGTGCTTGTCAGTGCACATACTTTTTTGGATGAATACGATAAAAGGAACACAAATGCATAAAACACGTTTTATTCAAATGCCTGCATGTGTCCACATTGAGGACAGAGAGCAATATTGTTCATTGAAGGTGAACTGGCCTTCTGCAATAGTCATAGGCAGACAGACTGGCACTAATTGGCATGAATGGGCAAGGCAGTGGGCATTGTGTGGATGAAGGAGAGGTGGGAGATGGCTCAGCATGTGTCCTTGTCTGTGAATAATGTGTTCTACCTTTTCAAAGGCTATAGACACAAAAAATGCCAGACGGGCAGCAGCACTGGTTGAGCATGCAGACCCACACACACATTGAGATCCAGTTCTGCTCTATGTAAAACGCACATTCTACACCCCAGAGACTCCACAGGACACACATGTAGGACACACTGCAGCCATAAAGACCTCAGCCATCATCCAAACAAACACATTCCATAGCTAAGCACACACACAGCACACAATCACAACACATTCACAGGTGTCTGCACTCCTGAGACCTGAATACAGCAATAACAGACTTTGAAAAAAATGCACAACCATTTCTTCTATGGCATACACTCAAATGTATGTAATTATACTGTTGAATAGTCGGGCTGATTGCTGTCAAGTTCAAAAGAAGGAAAATGGTCCTGACAGTTGAACAATTTCTGCAGAGTGAACATTGTATTGAGTGCACTGTAAGGAAACAGACTGTGTTTCATACTGCATTGACTCAGTATAATCAACTGTAAATACAGTAGCGCATAAACATGCTCCCATTGCTTGATTATTTCTGTTTATGGAAGATGTATTTGGTAACCTGCTAGAAGGTATACACTCATATAGGGATCATAATTTAAGTTAACATTAGCGACACATATGTTTATGTTTATGCATTTGGCAGACGCTTTTTTCCAAAGCGACTCACAGGGGAAAACCAATTAAATCACTCAATCAATCAAATTTTATCTATATAATGCCAGATCACAAAAAAAGTTATCTCATGACACTATATACATAGAGTTGGTCAAAAACCAGACTCTAAGCCAATTTACAGAAACCCAACAGAATCCTCCAGGAGCAAACACTTGTGACTGGTGACAGTGGCGAGGAAAAACTTCCCTTTAACAGGCAGAAACCTCGAGCAGACCCAGCCTCCTGGAGGATAGCCGTCTGCCTTGACCAGTTGGGGTTAAAAAGAGAGGGTAAAGAAAGCAGAAAAAGAGAGAGCGATAGAGATAGAGACTGGGGGAGAAGGGGGGAGTAGGGGGAGACACATGGAGGCAGTTGAGGATAAGTGAGTGGTGATGATGAGGGCAGGGAAGAGGCAGGACCACCGCAGCAGGTCCAGAAATAATCCTGGAAGAATCTGTGATAATCCTGGGAAAAACCCTATTAGAATATTTAAGATGGAATGTTTGAAAGTGTTAGGATAGGAGGTGCTCTCGGAAGAGCTGGGTCTTCAGGAGCTTCTTGAAGATAGGCAGGGATGCCATTGTATGAGGCTACATATGATAGATCATATGTAGGTTTAAATTAGTGAGTGCAGAAATAACAGCAACCACTCATATCTTTATAAATAGTCCAGTTTCTTCTCATTAAATTCTAGTACAGCAACATTCCTTGACAATCATTGATGGTGATATTACACTTAAACCAAAACCTTTAATGCTGGACATTGTTTGAGGATGTTACCAGTATGGATACTTTACACTCCAACATCTTTTGACTGGAGCTGTCACTTAAATTGATGTTCATGTTCACTAAATAATGGTAATTAGGACTGAATTGTCTTTTTCAGCTTATTTCATACCACTATTACAGTTATACACTATTACAGTGACAAGCTAAATATTAAAGGTACAGGCGATCTTAGAATTCCCTGTGCCAGAAACCAGACGACAGCTTCGTAGGTTTCTGGGCATGTGCGGATATTATAGAGGGTTTTGTAAAAATTTTCAAGTGTGGTTGCTCCTTTGACTAGTTAGTCAGTCCCTCTCATCCTTTCGTGTGGTCTTCTGTGTGTCAGGAGGCCTTCGAGTCTGCAAAGGCGCTTCTCTGCAGCGCTCCTGTATTGGCTGCGCCAGACTTTTCACGGCCCTTCAAACTGGAGGTGGATGCCAGTGCTTTTGGTGCCGGAGCAGTGTTACTACAGGAGAATGAACATAGTGTTGACCATCCAGTGTGCTATTTCTCCAGGAAGTTTAACAAACACCAAGTACATTACAGCACCATTGAGAGGGAAGCCTTAGCCTTGTTGTGGGCTCTCCAACACTTCGAGGTATATGTCGGGTCCAGTGTGTCTCCTGTTAAGGTTTTCACTGATCACAACCCTTTAGTGTTCCTCTCCAGGATGCGCAATCACAACCAGCGCCTCATGCGCTGGTCACTGTTGTTGCAGGACTTCAGCCTTGATATTCAGCATTGTAAAGGGGTCGATAACATAATAGCTGATACTTTGTCTCGTGCTGCATCTTAGGTTTTAAACATTTCCTTAGGGGCGGAAATGTTTAAACTTAGGTGGGGGGGTGTTATGACCCTGGGTCATAATTTGTCTATTTATATGTATATGTATGTGTTTTCTGTTTAGTGTGTGTGTTCTCCCCCGTCCTGTAGGTGTGCTGTGCCCCTTTTGTGTCTGTTTGTTTGCAGGTGCTGATTGGTGGAGGGTGATTGACTGGCCCCTTTAAAAATGGCCCTGGAGTTTCCATCTATGCTCTCTCTTGCCTCCTGCCAGCTTCCAACCCTGTGTTCGTGTGTGTGACCGTCAGTCTTCGTGTGATAATTCGATTGTACATTTATGGTTGTAAATACTTTTGTTAAATTGAACCTTTTTCTGGTAGGGGAGGTCGGCTCTTCTGTTACTCAACGTTTTCTCCTGTTTTTGGTTAGGTAGTTAGGTAAGTTTCCTGTATTTTATTTCTTGCATTTATTTTGGATTAGGTAAGTTAGTTTAAACTAGAAGAGATTTTGTTTGTTGTTTTAGCCGTTCCCTCCCCTAACCCTTCCTTAGTTGTTTAGAGAAAAATAATTGTAATAAACATTGTAAACTTTAGTTTTGACTGACGTGTGTGCTTGGGAGCTGGGAGGGGTCAAATTTAGCACATTATGTTCACCCTGCTGGTGAACCCTAGGCCGGGGCGTAACACTATCAATTCACATGATCAGTCAGATGAATTATTACGTAAAACTGTGACAGGCCTGCTTATGATAAATATATTTCACAGTTTGACAATAGACTGCTGACCATAGAAGTTTCTTGCTGCCTGTTTTTTTTTTTTTTTCTTTTAGAGCTCTGCAATTATCTGCTATTGCAATCTCAGTCTGTGCAATTATATACCTGGAGAAGGAAGGTCTGATGTGACAAAGATTTTGAGCAGGGAAACAGCAGGGAAATCCAATGAAATGTTCTATAAATCCATTGTCATTTATAATTATTACTAATGTGTTGACCCATGGAGAACCACGGGTCATATTAATACCGATATCTACAAACATAAGTTAGTAAATGTGTTGTTCCTGTTTTTAACTTAATTTCCTGTCATGCAGCGTGGTACTATGCTTTCGATTAACAAACAACGTGAGCAACATCGAGCAATGTGATTGTAAGGCTATTGTATTCCAAACTGACTAATATCTCCATAAAATTGGTTGTATCAACTTGCCAAGATATTTAATGTGGAGATAGGATTCCTCAACTGTAGGTACCAAATTGGTCAGTTAAAAACATCTCAATTTCTAAGAACTGTGCAGACACGTACACATACATACACACACACACACACACACACACACACACACACACACACACACACACACACACTTTTTGTTGCTAAATTAAGTTTTTGTGCCCCACCTGGATTTAACACAACAAATAATTCAGATCCTTCCACTGGATAATTTACAGCAGTGGTTAATCTGTTTCAGCTGCAACAAGTTCTTTAACTGATGCAGTGAGGAGCTTCTCATTTCTGAAACAACTATCAGTCTACTAGACAGTATAAAAACTGGACAATACCAGTAATCATCTGGGTTATCTGGCTTCTAAAAGAGTGGTTCTGGGAGCATGATACATCACACATGGATTGGCCCCCAAAGAGTCCAGACCTGAATCCCATGAGAGTCTTCGGAATGTGACGGAGAAGACTTGACAAGACTATGCAAAGGTCCGACTCTCCCATTATCAATATCTTGCCAAAAAAACTAATGCAACTATGGACATAGTTTCAAGTTTATTTGTCATCTGCGCTCAGGGTACAAGTACCATGGCAATGAAACACAGTGTGCCCTGGCTCTCTCTCCGCCCAATATTGAAAAATAAATAAACAAATAACAATAACAATCACAGCAACAATAAAAATACTTAACAATAAATAGCACTAGCTCTCCTAATAAATGCATACATACATACATAAATATATAAATAAATAAAATTGTAAAAACTGAAAGTCTGGCTGCAGGTTCCCAGCTACCTCCTTCTGGCTGAGCTGCTGTTCAGCAGCCGTGTAGCCTGAGGAAAAAAACTGTCTCTGAAGCGAGTAGTCCAGGTTTTGATGCTTTGTAAGTGTTTTCCTGAGGGTAGATAATAAAAGAGTCTGTGTGCGGGATGACTTGTGTCCTGTATGATGCCCAGTGCCTTTTTCCTGCTGCGGTTTGTGTAAATGTTCTGTAGTGATGGTAAAAATTGTGCTCCGATGATTTTTGATGCCGATTTTACTGTTCTAATCAGGAGTGTGTGGTTGTGTGATGTAATATTCCCAAACCATACCAGTATACTGCCAGTCAGAAGGATTTCTACTGTGCTGCGATAAAAGTTGATGAGTGTTTTTGTTGACATACCATATTGTTTAAGACATCTCAGAAAGAACAGTCTCTGGTGTGCTTTTTTGATGCTGCTGCTGATGTGAAGAGACCAGGAGAGTGAATCTGAAATGTGGATGCCTAAGAACTTGAAGTTATTGACAATTTCGATAGCAGTATTGTTTATGTAAACAGGAGAATGTACCTCCTTATTGGTTCTGAAGACGATTAGGAGTTCTTTGTTTTTTTCCGCATTAAAAGACAAGTTATTTTGGTGACACCACCTGATCAGGTTGGACATACATAACGCTGTGACATTTATTACAACACTACATATGCATTGTGTGACATACAGGATGCCACAGTGTATTTCAAGTATTCACTCACAGTGGCCATTATCTTTCAACAGCTTCACTGCAATGGCTGAAAACTTTGCAGACAGAGACAAAAAGGTGAACGAGACAGAAACAGAAGTACAGGGTGGGGAAGCAAAATTTACAATGAACATTTAGTTGTTTTTTCTCAGCAGGCACTACGTCAATTGTTTTGAAACCAAACATATATTGATGTCGTAATCATACCTAACACTATTATCCATACCTTTCAGAAACTTTTGCCCATATGAGTAATCAGGAAAGCAAATGTCAAAGAGTGTGTGATTTGCTGAATGCACTCGTCACACCAAAGGAGATTTCAAAAATAGTTGAAGTGTCCATAAAGACTGTTTATAATGTAAAGAAGAGAATGACTATGAGCAAAACTATTACGAGAAAGTCTCGAAGATACTATTAGAGAAGAATGGGAGAATTTGTCACCCGAATATTTGAGGAACACTTGTGCAAGTTTCAGGAAGCGTGTGAAGGCAGTTCTTGAAAAAGAAGGAGGACACATAGAATAAAACATTTTCTATTATGTAAATTTTCTTGTGGCAAATAAATTCTCATGACTTTCAATAAAGGTCATACACTGTCTTTCAATCCCTGCCTCAAAATATTGTAAATTTTGCTTCCCCACCCTGTATATATATAGAGAGAGAGACAGACTGAGTGCATAGAATTGTTTATCTCACTTCTCACAAAATTCTTTTACTTTCTTTAACCACCATTATTGCCAAAAGGTCTATTGTCCACATACACAAACACAATGATGAAAGGAAATTCCATCTCAGTAACATTCTTTGGGTGGGCCTTTACAAACTAAGGAAAGACCCGCAGAATCCCTTCAGGTTTGTGTTTGTGTGTGCTGCTGTACAGTTACCAAAAATGACTGTATGTGATGCTGATGAAAGTAAAGTCTCAGAATGTGTGGCATGGTCAAGGAAACACACACCCTGAATACATTTCAGTGCCTAATTGCCTTTAAGGGAAGAAAAGTGTGTGTCTTTGTGTTCATAATTTCACCAAGGGTATGTAAGAAGTTGCAGCAACAGAGAGAAATAAGGGAGGAAAAAGTATATAAACTGGAAGGTAGTGAAGAGGAAAGAAAAGACCAGAGGAGTAGTACAGGACTAAGAGAGGAGGGAGTCAAAGAGCAAGGGAAAAATGAAGCAGAAGTAGGGAAATAAATGTAGATGTGAAAATTATGTCACCTGCTAGTGGCACTGTAGAGAAAAAGACAGATAGAAAGAATGAGGGACAAACACTCAGACAGGAAGAGGCAAAGGAACATTGAGAAACAGATTTTTAGCTGACAGAGGGGATGTAGACAAGTTGCTACTCCCTTGGCGATTGATTTGAGGGTATTGGGTAGACTAGCGTGTTCACAAATCTGTGTAAAACTGTGTGAAACTCAGTGGCCTCTGAGCACCATGTTGTAGTACTAGATTTTTTTTGGAAGTGCACATTCTCCTCTGTGGGGTCGTGTGATTGGGATGAATATAAGTCTGGGTGATGGCATCCTCTTAGACTGTGATCATTCTTAAGTGAAGAAATAAAGGCACTGTCTAAACTTTCCCACTCAGCTAACATTCATTTGAAAAGGCTCAAGTGGCAGTATAATAACTGTATTTTACAAGGTGTGTAGCATTGTGGATTATTTAGTGTTCATGATGCTAGGCTAGTGAGTTTGGGTCTGTTTATGGGAAAGTTCTTTCATAAACTATTGATCCACTTTGTGAACTCTGATGTGAACCAAATCTGACTTAAACAAAAAGTTGAAGCAGAATAGTAACGTGTTTTGGCTAACTACAAAATGCTAACTGTTATTTCATCAGTTAGCACCTTTCAGGTTCCAGGTTTCTTTTAGCCATTGTCAAAATATTGCTATGATATTGGTCCAAAATTATAAAAAAAAAAAAAAAAAAAAAAAAAAAAAAGCAATTTTCAGTCTAATAGCAACAAAAAAAACCATCATACAGAGCATAGAAACCAGAGAAAACAAGAGGATAACTTGATATTTGGTTGTAACATGCCTTCATTCTATAAGAGGTAGCACAAAATTTGAATTTAGGTCATGGAGCATGATATTATCTTAAAAGATTGATCAGAGTAAACCAGGCCAAAATTGGTGGTTTGGGAAAATGATATTAAAAATGAGGTGGAATGGTTTAAACTCAAAAGAGGATGACTTTTGGTGTGTATTCTGTGTATTCACATTGTAATCTATAAAACTTTGTGGTTAAGATGATTGATTGATTGATTGATTGATTGATTGATTGATTTGTTTGTTTATTTCGAGTATTTACAGAATACATGCAAATTCAAAATTCCAAAAATCATTCATCTATAGTCGAAAAGGAGTGGAAAGAAGAAAAACTTATTTGATCCCATCCCCATTCTCATCATCAAATAACTTAACATAATAACATTTTAAATACTCACTCCTGTCCTCTGACTTCAAGCCAGAACAATGAACAAAATAGGCCTGTACCAAATTAGAATGAACTCATTTGACAGCATTTGCATTGTATAACCACAATGTGTGTGAAAAATGGAAACAAAGTACATTCCTGGTTGTGTTACCACAGGTAACAGTTAACTGTCAACTTACATTATAATAATTACATACCAACAACAGCAAAACAAAAAACTACAATACCACAAGTGGTAAAGAACAGCAATAATTACATACTAACAATGGTAAGAAAAAAAACAAAAAACTACAATACCACTAATGGTAATGGACAACACATACCAATTAGATGAGGAACAACAAGCACACATTAACATTTAAGAGAGAATATTGATGTAACATTAGTATTAAGACCCTCCATCTTTATATTGGGACCAGACCATATTTTTATACAACAGTTTAAATTGGTGGATATTTTGGCATTGCTTGTGTTGGATGTCCAGACTGTTCCAGAGTTTCACTCCATATACAGACAAACAAAAATGTTCACAAGTGGTTCGAAATTTGGGTAATGCAAAATCTCCAAAGCCTCTCAGGTTGTGAGTACTCTCCCGAATTGTAAAGTTTTTTTGTATATTACTTGGTAGTAATTTGTTGAATGCTTTAAATAAGATTATTGCTGTATAATATTTTACAAGATCATGGATTTTTAATAGTTTTGACTGAATACAGAGATTATGAGTGTGTTCTAGAAATCCAACCTTATGTATGATCCGTACTGCTTATTTCTGTAATATGACTAATGGATTAATGGTGCATTGGTAACCCTTTCCCCACACTTCAATACAATATATGAAGTAGTTTTTAGTTAATGTTAAGGTTAAGTATAAATCAGTTATGACTGACTTTAGAGGAGAACATCTCCAGGGAATGAATGTAAGTCAATCCAAAGCGGTTTTCAGTGGCAAAAACATGTTTTTGTGTATGTGTTGGGTTTTTCAAGAGGACAGCATAATGGAATGCCTTGGTTCAAGACTTGCCAAGAATACTTTTCCCATACGCCAGGAAGCCAAGACTTCCCCAACCAGCCAAGAATAGCACCAACTCTCTCTCTTTTCTCTGTCTTACCCACACCCACACAGACTGTGAACACACGCACTCACACTTTTTACTCTTCATATGCAATGAGGAAGAGGGTGATAGTGTGAAGGAAGGGAATACAGCCTCACACACTATTTTCAGCAAACTGAATGAGACAGAAAGAGACAGAAATATGAAGGGATATTTTTCTTTCCCTCTAGCATTTTGAATTATTAGACTTGCACTGCAAACCTTGTGCAACATGCCTCGGAAACGCTGTATGCATGGTCACACTGTGAAATGAATATTAATTTGAGAATTTGTCAAAGCAGAAAGAGAGAAGTTTTTGTTCTGTTTTAGATCAAACTGGTCATGGTTAGAAAGCCGAACTGAGGTGGACTGCGAACTGCGAACTGCAATGAACTGGGAGATAGTGGGAGCAATACAGACTGTACAAACAAACAAACAAAAAAAAGACAAAAAAAATTTTTAAAAAAGAGTCCATACAGACAGATTTGTGCAAGGAAATTGCATCCCTCTCCAAAGTCTCTCTGGTGGGTAACGGAGAATGTTGTCTCTGTGTATGGACGTGCATGTTCATGTGTACATCTAAACAAGCATATTTGTGAGGGAAAACAATACAATGGAGGAAAAAAGGAAGGAGGGCCTGGGGGGGGCACTCCCTTTTCTCTTTGTCTGGTTTCGACCAGCTCTATATGTAAATTGTCATGCGATAACTTGTTATGATTTGGTGCTATATAAATAAAATTTGATTGATTTGATTAATAAAAAACACATTACAAGATTTAGCCTTTCCTCATTATTTTGCTGAACATACTCTTATGCTTTCACAACAGTAAATCAAAATAAATAAAACAAGCCAAATCTTACTTGCTAAGACGAAATCATTTAAACAATAGGTTAGTATGTAAACCCTGAAAACAAAAGATAAAGGTAAATCACTAGAATGCTATTTTTTTATGACACGGCTCTACTTGCACACTTTAAATTTGTCTGCAGACTCATGAAACAGTCACTGTATTAAATACATATCACAATCACTTGTTGGTTTTCATAGGTTGTGTGATATTACTTTCCATTGTCTACACTGTTGATGTCTGTGTTGTGCAATAATGAAAACTTTTTAATTACTTTGTGATGCATACTAGTAGCTCATGGGCAGATCAGTACTGCTTTGAGACCTCACCCACCAATTAGTGTCCCGACAGTCCTTAAAATGTAAACATGAATCTTGCACCCTGCACACACACTCCTCACAGAGGTCGTTTAATGTTTGTGATTATGATCACCCATGCCCATCGTTTATTACTTATGAGACATAAACAAAGATGCAGAAAATCCCCCAGGGACAAGAACACCTAAGAAAAACAAGTGAAAAAAGTAGGCAGAGCTTACTAACACCCCTGCCTTGCCCCACCCCACTTTACCCCTCCTACTCACTGGTACCCTGCCTAGATTAATTTTGAATTTTAAATTAAAGATAATTCTAAACTAGATTAAACTAAATTACTGTCCTTTGTGGGTAGTTTGGTCAAACCAAGACAAACATTACTGAGCCCAGGTCTTAATATTCCATGGGCCCAGAGGGGTTACTGTGCTTAAATAAATAAATAAATAAATAAATAAATAAATAAGTAAGTAAGTAAATAAATATTATCCTTTCTGAACAAAATTCAAGATGAAGTACACAGCGTTTATGTAATAAAATACATGTAATGTCATGCGTTGACGGTTATGTTGATTTTTTTAGGTGTTTTTGGTCTCTTCCTGTTTTATTTTGGTGATGGTGGTCGCTTTCCTGTTTTTTGTCTGCACGCTGTTAGTCTTGTCTTTGTCTTGCCTTATCCCTTTATTGCCTGCACCTTGGTGTTCCTCATGTGATTGCCCACACCTGTTTGTGATCCCTACCTTCCCTATATATTCTTCCCCTCTCCCTTTGTCTGTTGTCAGTGCGTCGTTTCTGTGATCTTGTGAAGAGCTTCCTGTTAAGTATCTCGAATCTTGAATCTTGTTATCTACCTCTGGCTTTTAGTTTGTATAGAGTACGTTGTACTTCTCTTTTAGTTATTAGGTTTTTAGAGCACGTTGTGTTTCTCTTTTTGTTAACCCATTTTTGTACTTTGAGAACTTTGTTAAATAAATCCTTTTTTGACCTCTGACATATGTGTCTCGCTGCATTTGGATCCACACCAAGAGTCGTGTCGTAACATGTAATTATGATCACTTAATTCTAACCCCTAACCATACGCCAAATAAATAAATAAATAAATATGTTTCAAAATAAAATGGAGATAATAAATATATTTGAGGGAAATTAAACATTTTTTGCTTTATCTTTCAATTCTGATTCCATTGTGAAAAGACCACATTCTAGTGTTTGTGTGTTCATTCTCTACATGTAATACAATTTTTAAGTTTTTTTATGGCGGAGAACTTCATGATATACAGCTGGATTCCTGCACTTATTATTAGCATATTTTTTAGTTATGGATATTTAACATAAGCATTGAACCTCACCATTTCCTATTTCCAATTTTATTATAGCTATGGCATCTATGACAGCTATAAATTGTAGACAGCGCTAACAGTGATTTCATGGGCAATGTATCTGTTGCTGGCCACGGTGGAAGTGTTTTATTGTGGACCCAAATTTATTGTATTTGAAACATTTAACTCGATATAGCTATACAAAAATTACTGTACAGTAGTACAATTCATGTCTGGTGTTGCCATCTAGTGGTTTGAACAGGAAAACCAAATTAAACACTGTAATGTAACACTGTAAAGTTAGCTACTGACTTGTATTTATTATCTTTACCCACTGAATGGGTTATCTTCGTCATCATCGCAACAGTTGTCCCCCTTTCAGAAATTTGTCAGGAGCTGCCACTAGTTTTAGAAATTAATGAATATGTAAACACTTCTTTTATTTCTTTTTTTGTTTTTAAATTAGATTCAGTTGAATACTCCTCACAGCCCCTACCTGTCCAATCCTATGTGTACACTGAAAGAATATCCAGTATTTGTACAGCGGTGTTTGTTTCCTTGCACAGAGCCCTTGTTTTCTAATTTGGACCAGATCCAAAGTGGCACAGAACAATGCAGATCACACTAAAGTTCGTTAGGAAGAAGATGTTCAGTATTTGATTTATGCCTCAGAGACTTGAATCTGTGCCAATGTAATGTCAGTATTCGTTCTAAATTCTTCTGGTTTTTGATACTATCAGGTTCTCAGTTCTGAATAGTTTCACAGATTCACAGGCACATGTTCTTTTACTCTACTGTCATGACCCCATTAGAAAGACAATGGTCTGCTCAGAGCGATGCTGTCAGTCACTGATGAACTGGAACACATTTTATTGTAGTTTACATCAATAAATCTGCAGTCATTAGGCTGAGATTAGAACTTTCAATCTGGATTCACTCATTTTAGACTTTAATTTGCTTTCTCTGTTCAGACCAAGCCTAAGATTAATTCAGTGTTGTCAAAGTCAGACAGTTCTTTAAAGAATTCCTGTGTATCTTCAACATTCAACATCCTCCATTCAGAGGTGTAAAGACCTGTGCATGTAAAACTGCAAACTACATTCAGACTAGTATTACATTACCTAGTGCTTTTACTTAAAAATAGTGCTGTCAAATGATTAAATTTTTTATTCAGATTAATCTCAAGGTTGCTGTGGATTACTTTCAATTAATCACTGTTAAATATTCATTTTTCATCTATAGTAATCGTGTTTCATTTTGCATGAGCCAACAGACTCAAGAAAGAAAGGAATATATATGCACTTAATGTGTTTATTAAACACCTTCAACAGTTTCAGAAAAACAACTGTAAACAACTGTTCCATCTTGGGGTTTTTGTACTCAAATTTCCCATCCAGAGGGCCAAGGTGCTGCTTAGCGTCTTCCATCTTTATTGGTTGGTTCTGCTGCCGGTAACTACAGGATCAATTGTCCATTTGCACATGTGTCACGGTAACTATACTTGGACAAACTACCCAAAATGCATTGCCTTGACATTCAGAGTCACTCTGCACTGCAGAAGGGTTAATTCTGTTAAAATTTTCAATCCAATTAATCATGATGATGGATTGATCCACATTAACGTGTTAATTTTGACAGCCCTACTTAAAAAGGGAAAAATCCTTCAAAACATTACTGGTATTTGAAGTAAAAGCAGACAGACACACTCCTTCAATGGTTCTAGCTGACCAGATTCCAGCTGACCTTTAACAGGTGGTGTATTCAGACTGGAACAGAATGATCTGTATTGTACTCTGCCACTTTGTATCAGTCCCAGGTTAGAAAACAAGGGCTCTGTGCAAGGAAACAAACACCGCTGTACAAATTAGTGATGTGCGGCTCGATACTAAAATATCAATATCTCCAATACCAGATCTTTACACTCCAGAATCTATTCAGAAATCAAAATATCAGTACTTCTGATGCTTCATCATTTGAAGTACTGTACATCAGGAGCACAGTGCAAAGTAGTTAAACTATTGGGATCTTGTCCAAATGACATGCGATTGGTGGTAACTACTTCTTCTACCTGGGTAAGTGTCAGTCTTCTCAGTCAGTCCTCCCAAGCCCAGCAAACTAGCAGTGAGATACCTGGGAATGACTGCCATGTATGTACCAGCAGAGAGAGTCTTTTCAAAGGCAGGAGAGGTTCTGTGCAAACACGGAACAGACTAAGCCTCAGTAACAAATGCTGTTACGAACGGCTACAAACACCGTGCGAACAATTTATGGACCATTTCATACGACCTTCTCAAGGTGGACTTATAAAAATGGAGTTTTCTTGGACCGTTCCTAAGTTTGTAGCCAGGTGAGTGATCCTGTCCAAGATTTTCCACGAATGCAGTACAAATCCCCCTTTCGCAGGGTGCACTAATGACCACCTTATGAACAATGTAACAACAATGCACAACGTTCGTGGAACAGGAGGCCGTTCCAGAACCCACGTTCCTGCGGTGGCTGCAAGTAGATCACAAGAACACATTATGTTGTTATTAGGGGTCCCTTACGCCATTCACATGAACGAACGCACAGACAGAGATCTGCATGGCTTTTTTAAGGTGGACGTAAGGTGTTTCTATAGGCAGTAGTGTCATTTGTGCGGCATCTGTGGCGTTTTTTGAGGTGGTCGAATACAAAGTGAATGGCTGGACTCAAATGCATAATGCAGGTGTTTTATAAACAGAAAAATGAACTTTAAAAAACAACACCTAACCTGCATAGAGATAATGCACAGTCCACAGTACCCGGGAGACGAGGATCAGGGTGATGGATGTGCGTGTTGGAGGGTTAGTGTTTTTAATCTTCTGATCCCTCTATTATTCTTGTGAATCATTGTTTCACTCTTACACCTTCTACTTAAATTTCTTCATTTGACGTCTTATTATAACTCCTAATTTCTAACAGTGCAGGTCAGTTTTCCCAAACACATCACAGGAATGGTGATTCAGCACCCCCGACAGTGCACAATCCCAAACACAGAAAACGCACATTGTAAAACACTTAATTAAAAATAGATTAACTTAGTTTAATGTCTGGAAAGAGCATCAGTCATCACCAAATTATGCATGGACATCTCTAATGCTGGGATAGGCTCCGGTGTCTCCACGACTGGACCGAGCAGTTCAGAAAATGAATGAATGAAAGAAAGAATGAATGAAATAATGAGTGAACAGAACTCTAAGATTAAACTGTCTAAAGTTTTTGCAGAGGTGAAAGTCGACATGACTACAGATGTCCACATGAACATTGGTGATGACTGATCACTGTTCTGCAGAATTAAACTACATTGATCTGTTTTTTTTATGCCAAGCGCTTTAGAATGTCCCTCTTCTTCCACTGCTGTCGGACTGAAACAGCGGCCACAACCACTTCTTCATCTTGTAGCTGTAGAATTTTCAGTCTTGTGGGCATTATTACTATACTGAATGCGATGATCACGACATGGGACTTTTAGTACATGGCCACTCTTTATATACCAATATAAATATTCTGAAACAGCATAAGATCCTCCTACCATTGCCTTGAGAGCGCAGTGAGTTTCACGTAAGGCTGACATACATTCACCCTACGACAAAAATAATTCATGACGTGGCTGTAGGTCTGACTTAGGAAGGTCTCAAGGCATCCTTACGAAGACCATGACAACTGTACGATGTTCGTACCACACAAAATCACGTCATTTTCTCACGGCAGCCTCAAGATGCTCTTGCATTTTGAACGGCAGATTTCATAAGACGACCATAAGAATACTGCTCCCTCCACAAATGTCTACGAACTCCACAGCTCATATGAACTGGGAGATTCCTACAAACCCATCGTTCATAAGAATTAAATATGCGATTGTTCCTTAACAAAAACTTAAGAATGAGGGAAAGTGTCGATGTTGGATGTTTCATGTTAACATGTTCATGTAATGTGAATTAATATGAAAGCTTTCATTTTCATAATGGTTCTTAATTTTTCATCAGATCTGTAAAACGCATCAGTATCATAAATCCATTAGTCTTTCTGTGATTATGTACCTGAATCACCCTACCATAAACATTCCATTTATTTACACACCAAACCAAAACCTAAACAAAACCGTCACTCAGGTTTTTTCGGAATTCCACGCAGCTGCAGTAGTAAGAAACAATGAAGCAGTTTCCGTGTTTGTTGCTGCTACAGCCATACATGCTGCGTGGAATCCCAAAAAAACAGTGATGGTTTCGTTTAGGGTTAGGTTTGGTATGTAAATAAATGGAGTGTTTGTGGTGGAGTACACTTCGAAGTTATTCACTATAGCGTCATGACAGTGGGAGTGAGTGAACAGAGCAAAACAGAACTGTAATTAACTCATCCGCCTTTTCTTGTCACAAACCAAATTCCAGAAAAGCCGTGTTGATTGGCTGGTATCAGGTCAAAGCAGGGACATCATCTCCAAGCAACATTTATAGTGACAAATGGGCCCAAGGAAATGGACCTAAGACAACAAAACCTAAGTCCATTGTCATCTGTTTTTCATCAGAGCCATCTTCCCTGCCATGATGAGTTAAGGAACACAGGAACCGGGTGTTTACACTTGTCAACTCCTTACCTTCAACATCTGTGCCTTATTATTTTCTTGTTTACCCACAGGTGGAGGGAAACCCAGAAACAAAGAGACTGAATAACCAAAATCCTTATCTGTTGCCATGTTAATAGTGTCACAGTAATGTGTTAACGTTGATTATACTCAGCATGTTACCCTTTTGATGTATATCGATGCAAGAGCCCATTTGCCTGACCTGTGATTTCATATGTTGTGTCCTGTTCATGTCACAGTGAATTATGTTGAAAGTAAGAGTAACACTGTTTATAATATGTCTCATAATAGTGCTACCATCTTGCTGATGCTGAGTGAGGTTACAATTGACGTATAAGTTCGAGTGACTTTATTTAAGGATGGAGCCAGGTTTCTTACAAGTTTGCACAGGGTCCCCTCTCTCTCTCCCGAGGGGGGGAGAGACACGTAACGCTTTTGGGAGCACGCAAGTGACCTGTGAGGTGGGCTGGACCGGCGCCAAAACGGACAAAGAAGACATAGCCCAGAGATATTGAGGACTCATCAATATGCACGAGGAAGGCGTGCCGGGTTGGTTCCTGGCGAAACTATAAAGGAAAAGGAACCAACTTCTCTCCAGTCTTTTGTTTTTGCTTTTGCTTTGCTTTCCCTCTCGCCAACCCTCCAGTTCCGGCTCTCCAGCTTCTTGGGATCTTCTTGCTTCATTTTCCCTGCTCGTGCTTTCTTCGCCTCCATGCCTCTTGCCTCCTCTGCTCGGGCCGCTCCACCGCCTGTTGCTGCGTTGAACTCCGTCAGAAGACGTCATCCCAACTTCGTCCATCCACCGTCAAGGTCACTCCGGCTGCTGCATGCATCACCGCTGCCGTGTCACTCCAGCTGCGCCTGCTCCTTCTCCAAAGTCAAGACCTGCATCCTTCAAGAGCTGCAACTTGTAAGGAAATTGCTCCTGACTTGTCTGAGTTGGTGTAATTTCCAATTTAAGTAGAGTTACTCAACTACCCTCACTAACATTATAATGTCTTTAATATAGCCATCTGTCAACTTAGTCTTCATTTCTCCTGTCCATAATCTCCTGCTCCCTTTGTCTTTTTGTCTCTTGTCTTTGTCTTATTTGTATGCCTTAGTTAAGTCAATAAATTCTTTATGTGTGTACAAATCTGCAGCTTCAGTTATTTTTGTGTACTGCATCTTTTCACACTCAGGTTCCCTGTATAGTCAACGTCCCACTAAATTCGAAATGTTTCCAATTATTGGTTTGGGTTGATTTAAGTTAATCTTCAGCTAAAAGTCTGTAATAAAATCAATCAATAAATCAACGCTTCTTTCTACATCACGGTGAGGGAAGTGATTCAGGTGCATAATCACGGAAAGACTAACGGATTCGTGATACTGAGGCTATCACTCGGGTTTTACAGATCTGATAAAAAATTGGTGACCAACATCATACACAGCTTTAATAATTAGACAGTAATTACTCTCATGTCTTGTATTCTTATGAAGTTAGATTTGAAATAAACAAAGTTTTCTAGACGTTAAGTGTATTTCTACTAGTGCCCGACTAGAGCAGATTATAGCGTATCACTAATTAATCAACTGGACAATATGTAACTGATGTATTAACTTTTTCACTGCACAGAGATTTTTGTCGTTCTCCTGTGTGTCTGTGCTGCACTCTGCCCGAGTGCCTGGGCCCTCCCCCTCACACACAAACACACAGACCAGTAAAGTGCAGCACCACCTCCCACACGCACTTGGCTGCAGCAGAGGAGAGGACGAAGACGAGAGAAACTGCATATTTTTTTGGCAATGGCTACTGCCACAGTACAGTGGCACAAAATACGGTTTGTCTATTGCCACAGAGCCAGTCAAATGTTAGCATTTGTACTAGAGCCAATCATGGATACTGTTACATGAACTCATTAGTCTCTTGTTCCCACAGTACTGTGGTGATATATGGCATATACTTCAGTGCATCTTTTGTGCATTTTGTTACCACAGTACTGTGGCAACTGATGGAAGAAATGACAAATTAGTGATAGTATATAGTAGAGAATAGGAATTATTGTTCTAAATAGTCTGTATGTTGTTTTATGGTGTTCTTTGCTCTGTGCAGTCAGTGATGCTGGAGAAGGAGGGTGTAGTGGAGCTACATGTTAGATGTGCCTTGTGACTTCTCAGTTCTTTGTCAGTCCTGTGTCAGTTCAGTGTATTGAGTGCTGTGGTCCAAATTCTGCACTCTGAACGTTGTTCCAGTGGCTGATTTCCATGTCCACCATTATCTAATACAAGACTATTATACAGTGTTTTAAAGTTGCTTAAATATCTACTATTGGTTATCAGCCAATATATTGGATATTGGCTAATATATTGGATAATGGCTTTTTTTTTAGCCACAGTAACCCTTTTCGGCCCATGGACTATAATGTTCAATCGGATCACACTGTGTCTGCTGAACAGGGTGAATAGTCCTTGAGAAATCTGTTAGACAAATTTTCTGAGCTCAGATTTTTTTAAAAATTCAAAGATTGAAATGTAGGCATTAAACTTGGCACTGCACCTCTCCTGGTAGTAAATAAAGATGTGTCAAATTTGAAAAGAATTGGGTGAATAGTCTCAGAACAAACGGTTGGACAAAATTTCAAAGTTAAAATTTTCAAAAATTAAAAAAATAAAATAAAAAATTCAAATATGAAATTCAGCCATCAAACTGCACTGCACCTCTCCAAGTGGTAAAGAAAATGTGTGTCAGATATAAAAAAAATCAGGAGAATAGCCTTCGAGAAATCAGTTGGACAAAAATCTCGAACGGACAGATGGAAAGAGGGACGGAATTACTGGTCGTACTATATAGCCCTGCCTTGTAGGCAGGCAGAGGTATAAAAGAGGACTAGAGTCCAAACATCTGAGGCAACCTGCGGGAGATAGTTTGAAAAAACTTCACCTCATTGTTTGCTGATATTGATTTCACTCTGTAAAAAAGGCATATAGTGAGAAGAGAGATTATCCATCAACCGGAAGACTTGAGTTCAAATCCTTGACCTCAACCATTTACTCTGCTGAAATGTCTTTGATCTAGATAATCGCCAACTGCTCTAAAAGGTGTTTTTCAGTAGCTGACCTTGTGATCCTACGTTCCTGAGAGAAAGGGCAGGACGTGGAAAGAAAATGTCTCCTCTGGGATCCAGTGCTGGTCCAAAAAAAATAAAGACCCTAAGTATCAGGACTCGGCCACAAAATAAGAATTATCACAATATAATTTTCATTGCATTCATTAAATGAAATTTATATTATTACATTTAATAAAACAATTATTTTGTTTACATTTTCAAGTAAAACAATTACTATCACTTCAATATTTTACTGTTTCACTTAATTTACATCATATATTTATTGCCTATATTTTTATTTGTATATATCATTATGGTAGTTTCGAATCTTCTATCTCTAGATTTATAAATTACTTGTGTTTCTCATGTCATACACTTATTTATTTCTATTTCATTTTCACACAAAATTTTAAAAAGAATAAGCAAATAAATCACTAAATTTGAGACCACAGAAGATGTAAAAAGATAAACACACACCATTTTACGTTGCTTTTGTCTCTTTATGTCTTATTATGTCATTTGGTGTTTTTTTTTTTTTTTCATCATTTCATCCTTGTTTTTTTTTCACCTTCTCTGCATTAACATTTAATCTTTCACGTCATTTTTGTCTTACTCCATCTTTTACATCGCTTTTGGCTGATTTCATCTTTTACAGAATTTTCCTCTCGTTACATCTTTGATGTTGTTTTCATCTTTTGCATATTTTCCAGAAAATTTCAAACCACCAATAATTGTCTGGTCTCTTCAACTTTCACTAGGGAACAAAAGTCAGCCTTTAAACCCTAAAAGATAATTTGACGTTTAACATAATAAGAGATTTTGACTTTTTTGTGACACATCCATATTAATCAGCACCATCATATAATGTTAATGTTATATGACCATTTCATCTTTTACGTAATTTTCATCTCACTTCGTCTTCCATCATACTTCCTCTTATGCCCTTTACAATGTTTTCATGTTGTTATATCAACCATTATCAATAACCTTTGTAGTACTTAGAATTAGCAAGTAACATTCATGTAAAAAAAAAATAATAATAAAAAATTGGATTTCATCTAGAAGCATTCATATGAGGTAGATTCAGATAACCACATACAGTAAGTAACAGCTGTTTACAGATGTACATTGCACTGCTTCCTTGAGGCTTGCAGAAACATTATTTATGGGGTCCTTTTCACACTCTCAGCACTGCCAATAAGGCTTCCATTCTCACAGGAAGATCCCTTTCTAACTGGTTCCTAAAGGTGTTATGCATGAAAATATATTACTGCTCCAACAGAGAGCTCATATGCAGCTTCATAAACAAGCACAGTCACTAGGCAAAATAGCTTCCCCTTTGCCTTAAAATACTCTCCTCCAATCATGGTGCTGTCTGGGAAACAAACATAGTTCTCCTCAGTTAGCCACCACCAGCTTCATTACTTTAACAATGTGGAAGAGCAAAGGATTAAATCATCATCCATAGTGTTAGGCGAGAGACTAAAAATGCTTAAAAAAAAAAAAAAAAAAAAAAAGTGAACCACAGGGGACACCCTGGGTTCAGTCTTTTGCATGTGATGACTTCCCACTTCATTCATATTAAAATTAAATGCACTTTACTTAATATGCATCTGCGCTTTGACCAGACTGACAGGTTTATCAGTGGAACACAGCTTTCGGCTATGATGAAAGCACAGGACTGGAAAGTCCTTGATGTCAGAAATAATAACATCAAATTAAACATGACAGCAAAACTAAAAGCTTTCAGGTTGGAATAGCAACATAGAGGCAGTTTGTCAGTAATGATTCAGCAGGAAGAAGTGAACCATGGTCCTCTTGCTTATTAGACCAGACTATATTCATATGTGATTTAAAAATATATGTATCAGGATCTCCAACCACTCACAAAATCAGATTATGAGATGGGGAAATGACAGCACAGGTTTAGTTTTCTTAAGGTTAACAGGAACCACAGGGATGGTCTCACCTCATTCAGCACAACTCCTCCAGACTGCCCTGGTTTGTCAGCAGGTGGTACAGCCCATGGAGAGGGTTCCAGACTTTCCCAGAATGCAGTGTGTTGACTTAGGCACTCAGCACTCCCTGGTGGATGGAAATAACACAAGTTAAAACTAAACCAAGGACAGGAATGTGGTTTTTTTTTTTTTTTTTTTTTAGCAATTACTGTTAACCAAACTTTAGAGGATACACTGGTATATTTTTCATGATCAGGCAATGAACCAAGGACAATGTACATATTTTAACATTTCTGAGGACATAGCACAAGGTTTATCTAAACATTTAGATGTCACTTGCTGACAAGGACAACAAGGGATTTTTATTTCTATATGCTTTAGCTGAGAACTACTTACTAAGTTGTGAAAAGTAAGATGTGCTTAGGCTGTGCAAAAATACATACAATGTGTTATGGTAGAACAGAGCACCTAAACCCAGTCCCTACCAAGATCAAATACACAGTAATGACGTTATGTTTGGTCTTGTCATTGTTTAGCAAAATTATAATTTAGAAAAAAGTATTTGTCATCACGTGTTGTTTTCCCCCACGTCAACACCACATCCCTCAATAGATGCCTTCCCTGGGAGGCTGAGGAGTGTGATCCCCCTACATTTGGGACACACCCTCCGATCCCCCTTCTTGAAAAGAGAACCAGCACCCCAGTTTGCCAATCCAGTGGCACTGTCCCTGTCTTCCACGTGATGTTGAAAAGTCATGCCATCCAAGACAGCCCCACAACATCCAGGGCTTTAAGGAACTCGTGACAGATTTCATCCACCCCCAGGGCCTGGCCACCAAAGAGTTGCCCAACTACCTTGAAGACCTCATCCTGGGTGATGGGTGAGCCTGCCCCAAAGTCCCAGGGCTCTGTTTCTGCCACAGCAGGCATGAAGGTAGGGTTTAGGAGATCCTTGAAGCAGTCTTTCTAGTAGTTTTTGAACTTCAACTGAACTGGTTGTATTCCTTTGAAAATGTTCTGTCTCTCATCTGAGTCTGCATCAGTTCTATTGTTCTATTCAGTTCTATTCTTGAAGCAGTCCTTCCACCGTCTGACGATATCCCCAATTGAGGTCAGCAGAACTCCATCTCCGTTGTAAACAGTGCTTGTGGAGCCCCGCTTCCTTCTCACGAGTTGTCTGACAGTTTGACAGAACTTCTTCAAGGCTACCCAAAAGTTAAGCTCCATAGCCTCATCAAACTCCTCCCGCATTTAAGTTTTTGCCTTAGCAACTGCAAAAGCTGTGGCCTGCATAGCCTGCCAGTACCTGTCTATGTCTGTATCCTTATAAAAATTGAGATCTTTCTAAACATTTATGATGTACATTTTCAGCAATAGGCGAGACAGCATGTGGGAGTTTTTCTCACTCTTCTCCTGTTGAACCTTTCTCCAACAGAAATGAAAGTTAAAATCTGTTCAAAAGGAATTATGTCATCAATTATATCAATGATGTTTGCCAAATTAACAGATAATTTTACTAGTTATAAAGTAATACTTCATTGTAAAAACAGCAGTACTATTTAGGTATGTGTGATATCACTCAGTTTGCTATTTTGCCTGGCTGATAGCGACATATATAAGACAAGACATGACATATGTCACCAACACAAGGGCTTTCATCTAGCCTGGCCAGCATCTTTCTCAATGATAAATCCGTTTGGAATCACAAGCCTTGAATCCAAATGTGAATACAGGACTAACAGGCGCTGAGTAAACCAATCACAGATAAGACGGATATAATGCTTTTGTTAGAGAAACTTGAAAATTCAGGGTGTAATCTGTAATTCAGTGGTTATTTTCGAATCAAGTAGACAAACGCCAGACATTGTTAAGAGATATGCGGACTTGGAACTAACTTTGATTCACAACAAAAAGAAGTTGGTGTGTATGTCGCACTGTGAAACACCCACCCCCCAGACTTGTGATTGGTTTGGTAAAGAATAGATTGTGCATATTTCACAGTGACTGGCCCAATTTTTCTCAGTATTTAATACACTGAGAAAACCGGATGGCCGACCAGGCTAGCTATCACCTACATTTCACTTTCTTCTATGAGAATGAGTGAAAAGGTATTAAAAGAATGAAAATCACTTCAGGTCTGGTGATGTTGAAGCTGCAGTGACTGCACTGACTGACTAGGAGGATGTCTTTTATTGGGTGTTTTGTCTTTCTGTGAAATAAATTTTTTTTTGTTGATACTTCTGCATTTTATAACAAAATGTGACTTTCAAAATGCTAAATTATGTCTTAAATTGGGAAATATCATGTGTGTAATTGACAAAGAGGATCAAAAATTAGTTGTCTCTTGCTACTGGTTGTTTTAAACCTTAAAGTGTACCTGTACTGGTCATGGTTACAACATTAATTTTGCTTTGTGTATTATAAGCAAGAGAGGCACAAATTCAGTACAAAATTCACCATAAATATGGGCAGGGGCAGAACCTGTGGGGCCATAAGTGATGTACCCGTGTTGTTGATAGATTGATCAGTGTGAGTAAACAAGCAGCAGTCAGTGAGCGAGATAGAGTGGAAAGCACGTGCACACGCTTGTTGTTTGTGCAGATGTAAAGTTTGCACTCCACCATTGCCCTAGGGATACGACCCAGCACTGGCCGATAATATGTGATCTTAGACTGGTGTCTGCTGTTTGGGGTCAGTGGGGTCCATCGCAGCCCAGGTAATCGGATAATATACTGTTAGTGTGTCACTACCGGTGCTGGAAGGAGGCAACATGTCGCTGACCATGCCTAAGTGATGGAGCTTAGATGGAGATAGTGCTTGCGCGTACTTGACAACATGCAGTTACTGGTTACTGGACGGACCCATTAGAATTATACGTGATCTTTTGAAATAGCCAGCAATAAAAATTCACTACCTAGAATAAAACAAATAAATTTTTCTCTACAACTATTGTCACCTAAGTGATTTATAACCATTTCTTCTAATGTTGTCCTCTATATTATTTCCTGATCATGTAGATGTTAATAAAAGCTCTGAATGAATTCAAAAGTTATAATATCAAAACAGATATAACTGAAAAAAAAAAAAAAAAAAAAAAAAAAAAAAAAATTAGGAAAAAATCTATTAACAACCACTGTCATGTGTCAAATGACAAGGGTTTTACTGATGAGTCAGCTTAATGTTGAAATGGGTCATAGTACAGTGAAAGGCTGATAAACTACATTTTACCTGAATTATTTAAATGTGTTGATTAGTGGTTAAAAAGTTGTTAACCCTTTTATATCAATGGGTGCTTTTGGTAACCAGCAGCTATTTAGGTCTTTCAGGGTTAACTAAGGTTCCATGGGGCACATCTGGAAAAGGCATGACTTATCCCCTTTTTGCATCCATGATTAATTTAAGAAGTCATACATCAAATTACTGTAATATTAACAAATAATCACATAGTGCTCGGCCAGTACAATATCCCTACAGCTGTGATTTAGAAATTAAATCCTGATTTGTCTGAGACAGACAAGACAGAGTAAAAATACAGTTGATTCCAAGAGGAGATCTTCAAAAAGAGATTTTTGTGAGTGGTCTCAAGACAGAAACCAATTGAGTATTACAACATGTGTTCCATTAGTTTAAAAAAACAAAAAACAACTGTAATGGTACTATAGTGGGGCATCTTAACCAAAATATCCATAACAATTGTGCATTTTGTGATAAAAGCATGAAATTTGGCACACACGTAGACATTAATATTCTGACGAGATCTGGATATTGAGCCATCTCAGATTTGACCCCTGATAGCCATGACAGCCATTTTTTTCAATGGCTGACTGCGGTTGCTGGTATTTGACTGACCTGCTCGTCTACAGAGTACTGTAGGTTGAGTTTGGGACGTGGTTCATCTGTAAATGGGGGGGGGGGGGGGGGGGGGGGGTTATTTAAGGAAAATTTTCAGATTCAACTTTAGCCCTGATCTTCTGATGCTACAAGATATTCTAAGCACTCCTGTGTAACTTTTTTGAAATTTTCATCCCACCGCCCCCCCCTACCCTGAAAATTACTTTTTCAACTCTAAAACACGGGGTTTTGGGCAACTTTCAAACCTTCTTTACTTTGATAAAGTACAATGTAACAATCTGCTCATGCTGGGCCCTAAATGTTTTTTTGTGAGACATGTCATGTCTTCAGAGTGCTTTGCACTACAAAAGGTGTAGTGTCAAGGTCCAATTACAGGTCAAAGGTCACCCAAATGGTCCAAAATGCCTATTTGATGGACTTAAGCTGTTAATGTGGGTTCTTCCAAATGTTGGGCTCAGGTTCTCTCCTCAGAACACATCTAATGACCACAAACAACTGACATTCAATGAGACACATTAAACAGCTATATACTCGTGTATTCTCCATATAGATATGTCAAAAATAACAAACAGTACTTTCACATGACTTTGACATTTACATGTATGTGTCCTGTTGTGAGTGACATGGTGGTGCAGTGATTAGCACTGGTGCCTCACAGACAGAAGGTCCTGGGTTCGATTCCAACACCAGTCGACAGGGGTGGGACCTTTGTGTGTTCTATGTTTGCATGTTCTCCCCGTGTCTGCATGGGTTCTCTCTGGTACTCTGGCTCCTCCCACCATCCAAAGACATGGCCTGATAGGTTAATTGGTTAATCTAAATTGCCCATAGGTGTGAATGTAAGAGTGATTGTTTGTCTCTATATGTTCATCCCTGTGATGAACTGGCGACATGTCCAGGGTTAACCACTGCCTTCACCCATAAGTAGCTGGGATAGGCTCCAAGTGACCCCGTGACCCTAGTGAGGATAAAGCGGGTTCAGAAAATGACTATGATGTCCTGTTGCAATACTTGTAGCTCCATGACAATGGGTTGTAATGTAGTGTTAGTGATGGTGCAGTGGTTAGCACTGGTGCCTCACAGACAGAAGGTCCTGGGTTAGATTCCAACACCAGTCCATGGGGGTGGGACCTTTCTGTGTGGAGTTTGCATGTTCTCCTCGTGTCTGCGTGGGTTCTCTCTGGTACTCTGGCTCCTCCCACCATCCAAACACATGCACTGATAGGTTAATGGGTTCATCTAAATCCCCCATAGGTGTGAATGTGACAGTGGTTGTTTGTCTCTATATGTTCAGTCTGTGATGAACTCGTCACATGTCCAGGGTGAACCCCGCCTTCACCTGTAAGTAGCTGGGATAGGCTCCAAGTGACCTAGTGAGGATAAAGCGGGTTCAGAAAATGAATGAATGAATGAAGTGTTAGTGATTCCTGCCAAAATGTGTGCTAGTGTTTCCTTCCACACTAATGGCAGCAAATTCAAATGGAATGTACATGTATCAATATTTAGTCTGTAATGTGTCTTTAAAGGGCCAAAGACCATGGGGGGTCCCACCAGGAAACCAGAGGGAACAGAACTGAGGACAGATTTGATAAATGTCGGAATGATATGAATTTTTGAAAAAAACTAGGCATTTGGTGACCCTTTAACCTACAACATGACCTTGGACATTAGACTTTTCATAGTACAAAGTACTCTGACCATACAATATGGCACTTACAAGATCATTTAAATGGCCCATCATGAACATATTTATACATTGCACTGGACAAAGATGGAGAAGCTGTGAAAGTTGCGATTTTCAGAGTTAAAAAGTAATTTTGGGGGGGGGGGGGGGGGGGGGGGGGGTTGGACAAAATTTCAAAAAAATTACACAGGAGTGCTTAGAATATCTTGTAGCATCAGAAAATCAGGGCTAATGTGGTATTTGATATTAAGCCCCCACCTACTGTAAATGGTCAGGAAAGACCAGGGAAGAACCAGTACTTGAATGGTGCAAGACATAACATTCTAATTAGACTAATTAGCCATAATTAGCCTAACCTGACCTTAAATGCACAGGTCTGTGTGTGTGTGAGGGAGACTGCTCACAGGAAGGACTTCTGATCACTGGAAAGAACGTGAGCCGGTGACAATATCTTGATCATAAACTGTCAGAGAACAGTACTGCTGCCATGTTGGAAAACAACTGCCATTGTAAAATTTTGTAGTGGCCAAAAGTTTTCAATAAATACATAAATGCGACAGTAAGAATGCTAATGTTGATATCTTGTTCCACAGTCTGAACAGAAAAGTATTACATTATTGCAAAATGTCAATTTTAAGCAGATTTTGAGCGCCACCTTGAATCAAATCAAAATTTTGACCTCTGAGCTGACTGGAACCACAAAAAATGACTTCAGCACATCCCAAACTATAGAAATAGACACCAAGAACATGAATATTTATCAGCTGTGTCTAATTCTATGCTTAAATCAATTTCACGCAACATGATTGGCCGCTCAACAAAATGGCCGTTTCAAGAGAAATTTGAGGTGGCCTCAGTATCTATATCTGCTCACTATCTATCAGTCTACATCTGTGCCGATTTGGTGCTTTTATCACAAATGCACAACAGGTTAGCTATGCTGCCCCACTACTAAAGGTTGCCATTACAAAGAGCACCTGTCAGGTTCATATAAAAAAAAAAAGGGCCTCCATTGTGTTTTAAAGACATCAAAATGTGCAACAAGCTGACTTAAACAGACATCCATACAGTGGTAAGAGAGACAGGCTGGCTGATTGTCCACAGCGTTGCACACACTCTGTGGGACTAATTAGGCAGGTTGTGGTAGAATGATGGGGATGTTAGGGTTGTATAGACAGAAATGTTCCCTGCTGTTAATCAGCTGCAGTATATGTGAGGTGTCTGTTTGTCAGTTGTATGTGTGCCAGGGGGGGCATGTTGGTCTTCAAATATCCTACTGACCCACTTCTTACACAACTGAAAAGGTGGATGGGGAGGTGGTGAGACTGTCAAAGTGTCAAACCAATGTAAGTATTTACAGCCAAAGGTAGATGGAGAAGGGGGAAATGTCACATGGCTCCTTTTGTGTGTGTGTGTGTGTGTGACATAGTAGCTGCAAAATATATCATTCCTCGCACACTTATTTTATGCCTCTATTCCTCAGGGGGAATGAGAACAACTGTGGAAATGACAAATGATAATGGAGGCGAGAGAGACACACATAACAAAAGAATTAAAGAGGAGATGTCTGGTATGCGCAGACATAGGAAATCAATAGTTTTCCCTGTAGGGCGACAGTTTAATGTCAGGCTTAAGTTGGTATGTATACCTACTTGATGTGCCACTAGTTCTCTTGGTCGCCCATGGAAAGCAGCAGGGGTATACTCATGTATAGATGTTTGAAGTGTGTGCATGTAAGAGACCGAAGAAGAAAAAATAGATAGGGACTGAGGCCACGGATTATCAAGCACCAACTGGCCAAAGGAATCCATCATATGGTATTAAAAAGCCCAAGGGAGGAAAAAGATAGAGATAAGGAAAGCGCAACAGAGATAAAGATAGAGGGGAAAAAAGAGACAGTAACAAAGAGTAAGAAGTTGTAGAAAAGTTAATGGAGGAAAGAAAAAGTAGGAGTTGCAGTGCTGACACAAAGGAAGACAGATGGAGGAGAATAGAGGGGACAGTGAGGTAAAGCAGACAGGGAAGAGGAGAGCAGATAGGAAGGATAGAGGAAAAGAGACAGAAAGAGAGAAACAGATGGTGGCAGGGAAGAGGCAGATTAGAAACTCACTGGGAGGACAACAATGGGCTCTGGCAGCGAGGCACAGCAGGAGTATGGAAGCTGAAAAATGTCAGCGCAAAAGGGAGAGGAGGAGGATAGTGAGAGGAGCGGCAGAGGAGGACAGAGAGGAAAGGTTTCCTTCCAATCCTCTACCTAGTTTTTTTAATTGGAAAAAGGTGATAGGCTTTGCAGATATCAGATGCCAAATACACTGCCTTGTAGTACACCAAATATTTTTCACATGCTTTAATACAGGTTAATGAGTACCTAGTTTAAAAATTCACTGAAAGATGTGTCCAGATCCTTAGTCATTCAGAATAAATCAGGTACAGAGCTCCAATTAACCATTAATGTGCACAGAGGAGAGAATAAAATTCAAATGGTGTATTTGCTATGAATATTATTTTTTGGGCAAAAAATAAAATAGTGACATTGTATGATAAATTACTAAAGACTAATAAGAGTAGAAACAATGTCCCTCAAAACCTACAAGGATGTACAGTATGTCAAAAATTGTTACCATGGGATTTTGGATGACAACTTGATCCTATGTAAACCTAATACTTACCTCGTAAATGAAAATGTACTTTGCGATCTTATGCATTTTTGGAAGAAAATGACATTGGTTTAGAAGTTAAGGTCCAGTTGTGTAAGAGTTAGGAAGATGTAATTGCAGAAATTGAAAAAAAATAATGCAGATTTTTTTTTTTTTTGTCCAGAGTATAATCACATGAAATAAGAATTGTGTTTTTTTCCACCATGTTGTGCCATATGTCTCATGTCGATTTTACAATTCAAGAGCATTATCTCCGTCTATGTCTAAATGTAGAACAGAGTTGATATCCCCTTAACTTAAAAACCCCAGAAGGACAAAACAAACACTAGAGGGACTTCTACATCTCCACACGCCATAGTTGAGAATGGCTGGTATTCAGCTGACTACAAACTGCAACTTCGTTGCTAGATGCTATTTAATATGCACACTGAACCTCATGGCTGCATAAATATGTGAGATTCAAAAGTTTTTCCTATTTCTCATTTTCTAATATGTAGCTACATATTTTGACAATTTTCACAACAGATTTTGTGTTATGTAACAGAAAGAAATCTGTGAACCTGTGTTTTTTTGGTTTTTTTTTTTTAACCATATTATAAATTATAAATGATACTAAAAAACAGAAAATCACATTTTCTTAATATGCAGTGGAATCATACACTTATAAGTTACAAAGTTAAATCCTCCATAAAACCTCCCTCAAATATTTACTGATCAACTTCTTAAATATGCAATACAAATTTTTTAAAAATTCTATTAAATTTAAAGCATGGTAACTCAAATCAAATAGACAATATGGTATATTATGACAGTTAAAGCAGTTTTTATGCTAAAACTTGTAGCTGTCCAGTGATCCAACCATACATCCTTCAAATATGTGCCTTTTCATGCACACAGAGCTTAACACTTCGTCTCAATCCATCATGTCCAATCCACAGGACAGGGAGGCCTAAGTGAGTCAGGAATGGTTCAGCGTAAACCAAATTAAGTGAAATGGCTGACTAAATTTAAAACATAAGGATTAGACAGCTTGTGCAACAGAGTTGGCGTGTGTTGCTTCACATGTCACTGTGAATGTTTCAGTACCATACTTTTTACTTCTGTCTTCATGTGTAGCTACACTATAAGCAAACCTGTTTGTCCTATTCGGTCTTGGCATGATTAATCATGAATACTTTTTGTCCACTCAACTATCACTTGATCAGTTTAAGTGGTCACATTCTTGCCTTTCTGCCTTCCACCCTTTGTAGTTAAGGAACAAAAAAACACAACATGTACGCACTTGAAAACCCTCAGCCTTCAGTCCACCCCAAAGTTTTTGCACATACAGACAGATGGACGATGTGCCAGACCCCCCTGTTCACAGACCTCACTCCATCTTCAATCTGGACCTCATTGCATTATTCCACTAGTAAGGCAATGGACCTGTATAGGGTATTACGGCCAATTTCCATAATCAATTTGATTTCTATTAGTAAGGTTCTGAATCGATTAATCATGATTTGATTTGATCTAATCTGATATCAGTTAGATTCAGTATAAACTGATTGATTCAGATTCATTTAGTTATACCAAAGCACAATTTTGAGCTGTGATCGGATTATTTGACTACCGCAGCCATGCAACATGTCAATACTGGTATCAATATTGACATTAGAAAGGAAATAAACATGAAATTTCAGCAGTAAATAGCTAAATCTGCTCTTAATAATAAACGGGACAAAAACATTGCCATGTTTCTACAGCGGCTGAGACCTGACTTCTTCATTATCTTTATTGTGTTTTATGGCTGGTGGCTTCTAGTGTTAAGGTGCATTGCTATCACCGTGGGGCACCCCTACCAATTTTGCCCCCCTGAAACATTAATAATGTTGGGCCCTTGCGACAAGAAAGTCACTGGAAACAATCTGTTGAGCTGCAGGGAAGGGGTGTGTGTGTCGTGATTGATGGTCGGAGCAGAGTGGGATAGCGGTCGGATTGCAGAGCCGGAGGGGGGATAGCTGATCTGTGATTGTCACTTTACTATTCCTCCAATTCCACACAGTGTGGATCTAAGTTAATATTCTAAGCAAAACAAGGCAAATTTATTTGTCTAGCACAGTTCATACACCGGGCAATTCATGGTTGCTTACAAAAATGGAAAAGAGACCAGTTAAAAACACACAATTAGAACATAATCAATAAAACATAAATAATAATCAATTAAAATAAAGTAAAAGAGAAGAATGCAATATAGAACACTTTCAGTTGTTAAATGCACAGTTGAACAGAGCCATTTTCAGCCTGGACTTAAACATTGTCAGAGTAGAGGTCTGTCTCACGTCATCAGGAAGACTGTCCAGAGGTTAGCTGCATGGAATTGAACGCAACTTCACACAGTTTAGTCCTTACTCTGAGCACCAGCAGACAGCCTGTCCCTGAGGTTCTCAGGGTCCGATATGGTTACTATGGGAACCAGTATGTCTGAGATGTACTTTGGTGCTAGACACATGGAGAGACTTATACACTAGCAGAAGTGTTTTAAAGTCTCTTGTCTGAGTGACAGGAAGCCAGTGCAGTGACCTGAGCACAGACTAATATGGCGTACTTCCTGGTTTTAGTCAGGACCTGAGCAGTAGGTTCTGGATGTACTGCAACTGTCTTACCGCTCATCTAGCAGAGTCAGTGAGAAGGCTCGTTACCAGTAGTCTAACCTGCTAGAGATAATGCATGGTTAAGTCTCTCTAAGTCTGGTTACACGATAAACCTTGTTCTGGCAATGTTTTTGAAATGGTAAAAGGCTGATGATGTTATTGATTTAATGTGGCTGTCAAAGTTTAGGCCCTGGGGGAACCCCACAGGTCACTGCCATTTGTTTTACGCACAGTTTCTAATTTGAACAAAATACTTCCTTTCCTCAAGGCAGGACCTAATGATCACAGTTTTCAAGGCCCTGGGAAATGTCCTAGATTGTAGTGAAATGTAACTAAATGAGTGAGCTGGGGTAACAAACTGCCTCAGCCACAGATTTTAGAAATCTAGTGGGCAACTCGTCGACTCAACTTGCTGCTGAACTCAAACTGGAGATGAACGACTGGCTGTCTTGGCATCGGCAACTCTCAGCCTGCTGCCCCCAGCTTTGCAACAGCATAGAGGATAGCACTGGCCATGACCATGGCTGGACTGGACCAACAAAAAGACCACCATGATTATTTATCGATTAAACTATTAAACTATCACTTTATAGCAAGCTAAAATAACACTGTAAATTGGACACCAAGTTCATTCATAGCATTATTAAAAAAAAAAAAAAAAAAAAAAAAAGGACTACACACACAACACACACAAAAAACACACAGAGCCCTCTGCCCTTCCTACATGAAGCGTTCCTCTTCATTCTGCTAACATTTCGGCTACTCATTACCAGCTGACGGTAGCTATTCTGACCTCCTCATCAATCTGTCCCTGCTGGGTCACGTCTCTCTCCTCCTCCTCTGAATCCACCTGAATTGCTACCTCTCCTTCCTCTGTGTTACCACACTGTTGTACATCAAAGCTGTGAGCCACTCCAACAGCCTGTGCACTCAATGGGACTACTTCTGCACTTGATGTTGATGGCCCCAAACCCAGTGCTGCAGTCAAACTTGTGGTGACAAACATATCTGTGATTTTGGCACATTCTGCTGTGTCCACTTGTTAGCTTTTGGCCCTTTTTTCTCTCACTTTCTTTGTGCACCCCTGCACTTTTGTGGTTTATTATCCATTTCCACAGACGGACACTCACTTCTCTCCAACTCCAGTCGAACTCAAATGGCAAAATTTGATAATCTAAGGGTGTATTCACACCAGGAAAGTCTGATAGTTCACTTGCTTTGGTCTGGACCAATTTTTTATTTTATTTTTTTTAATTTGGTGCGGTTTGCATTCACACTGTACATTTTTGTAAGTGGACCAAATCTGTAAACAAAACCATGTGTGCTGAGGTCATTCATCCATTGGACAGAAACTGAGCAGTGTCGATTAAAGTGCAAATGTCCAAAGTGAAAGGAGAGAATCGTGGAAATTTTGCGTGCTGTTTTGTTATTGTCATAGCAGTTTTTACGGATGCAGGCGTTTGCACAAGTGTTTGAGCAGCAAGAGCATTTGATGCAACGTCAGGTTTACAGTATTGTAGAATTCATTTCTCAATGACGAAGACACAGACAGACAGCTATGGAGGGACAGTGCTCATGTGCACATCATGTTGTGACTGTTGCTCTTATTCACGCAAGACGTAACAGGTATGAAGTTGAATTTTATAGTATATGAAAAGACTTATCAAAAAGCATTAGTGCTCCGTTACTGCTTACCTATGTGTAGCTATCCTATATCACCGTTCAGTTTAGCCAGGGACAGAATTCCTTAACGCAGGTAAAGTTTGCTGGGGGGTGATGAAGTAATTTACTATTTTTGTCTTTTCAAGCACAACAGACAAATCTAACCGTCATCCTAATCATTCTCTCGCTGAACAAGCTGAAAACGTCGGAGTTTTTTATGTGTCCTTTCCAGCAGTTGTGTTATCTGCACATCTGCTCAGATGTCCAAAAGGCAGCAGCGTGTCTCTTACGAGCTCCAAGTTTGACCATGGCTCATTTTCAGCTCCGTTAGCCTATTTCTCACTCGGAGCGGTTCTCTGGTCTCTGGTAAAACTCTGTTGTCCATAATGCTTGACACACAACGGGAGCTCGTTAGGTACAAAAAACCCAACTGTGTCGGATCAGGTCTGGTCTGCTTTCACACCTCAAACAAACTGCACCAGGGTTCGTATGGAACCGCACCGAGACCACCTCTTCAACTGGGTCTTGGTTCGCTTGTTTGGTCCAGAACAGAGTTCGGTGGTTTTTATTCACACCAGCCCAAAAGGTCTGAACCAAGGGAGCAAACGAACTCTGGTCCGTTTTAAACTGACCAAACAAGGCAGATGTGAATACACCCTAAGTTAATGGGGAGGGGAGGGGCAGGCTGAGGAGGGAGTGGAGGGCTGTGAGATTTCATTGGACTAGCCCAATGTCCTTCAAGAAAATCAACCAGCATTTCGTGTCTCAAATACCATCGCAATCAATAAAAATGATTTATAATATACATTTTTGATTAAATTATGACAGCCCTGGCCTAAAACTGTGCATCGGCCTAGATGGCCTGTCCATGCCTGGCCATGACAGACTCATTGAATATCCTGAGGCAGATATTAAATGACCCCAGCCGCCTCTGGAAGAAGAGACAGCTTTGGCCCTTCTTGTAGATTGATGGTGTGTTTTTTGCACAGTCCAGTCCACTATTTCCACATCGACCCCGTGGATGGAAACAGGAGTCACAGATGTCTTAAACCTCCTGAAGTCCACAATCAGCTCCTTGGTCTTCATCATGTTGAGCTGCAGATGGTTCTGCTCACATCATGTGATGAAGGAGTCCACAGCAGCCCGGTACTCTGTTGCATGCATCAGTGAGGGTGAGGAGACAGAGTCATCAGAAAACTTCTGAAGGTCTCAGTGCAGTAGCTTAACTCCGTGGTGGAGGGTGAAGAGGAAAGGAGAGAGGACGGTTCCTTGTGGTGCCCCGGTGTTGCTGACCACCCTGTCCGACACACAGCTCTGCAGGCACACATACTGTGGTCTACCAGTCAGGTAATGCATGCACCTGCATTGCTGTAATTTTCTCTGATGGGCTGATGGTACTGTATGCACTTGAAGGTCAAAAAACATGACCCTCACAGTGCTCGCTGGCTTTCCAAATGAGCATAGACATGATTAAGCAAGTAGATGATGGCGTCCTCAACTTTGAGATGGGGCTGGTAGGCAAACTGAAGGGGGTCCAGATATGGTTTGACCATGGGTCGGAGCAGTTCCAGAATAAGTCTCTCAAGGGTCCTTATGATGTGAGAAGTCAGTGCCACAGGTCTGTATTCCTGAGTGCCACTTGGACATGGTGTCATAGGTACAGGAACTAGACATGACGTCTTCCACAGTATTGGGACCCTCTGCAGACTCAGGCTCATCCTGAAGAGATGATGAAATACTCCACAAAGCTAAGGGGCACAAGCTTTAAGGACATGGGGGCTCAGCCCATCCGGTCCTGCTGACTTGCCTGAGTGGAGTTTCCTCAGTTGTCTCTGAACCTGGTCATCAGTGATCGGTGTTAGGTCTCTCTAGGGGGAGAGAGAGTGATATGGCAAAGGACTGCAGACTGCCCAGTGACACATTAGTAAGGGGGAGGTGGATTGTGATCAGTTGCTGCCGTGTCAAATATGTTAAAGTACAAATTTAACTCATTGGTCCAGTCCTCACCTCCTCTGCCGTTGAGTGGTCTAAACCCAGTGATGGTCCTCATGCCACTCCACACCTCTCCCATGTTGTTCTGCTGGAGTTTCCACTCCAGCTTTCTCCTGTAGTTGTCCTTTGCCTCTTTGATTTTCACTTTCAGTGATCCCTGGATCATTCGCACCTCTTCTCTACTGCCTGCCTGAAGGCCCTCTTCTTGTCATTGAGGAGAGCTTTGATGTCTTTTGTTACCCACAGCTTGCTTGCTAACAGCAAGCAGTCCAGGCTGGAATTATGTAATCTGTGCAGAAGGTGATGGACTCTGTAATACACCCAGTGAGCCCTCAAAACAGCCCTGTAGTTCCTCCAAGGCCGCCTCTTACCACCTCCTGAGACTCCTTGTGTTCACATGTCACCAGTACAATAGTCACCCCCACTCATTTAACATTGATCTTCAGAAATGAGGTGAGAAGGTATGTAGAGATGAAAATTACTGCAAGTCTAGTCATGTAGACATTGCAGATCATCTTCAACAGCTCTGGACAGACAACACAACATCTAGGTATGTACTCTTCCATTGCAATGCATTTTCACAGTCTGATACTTCAACAGTTTTACAACAAATTGCCATTTTATTGACCTGTAAAATTTGACGAGCATCATGTGTAAATGATGTGACCTGGGTCCGAAAAACAGCTTGTCTTTCACCACTGACTGTAGTACAGTTTCTTCCTGAAATAAGGTCCCATGGAGCACATCGAAGGGGAGCGACATCTTACTTCAGCTGTAGTGCATTTATGATTCTAAATTCTACATGCCGCACAGTGTTGCAAATATTCTTGTTTATATATATATATATATATATATATATATATATATATATATAAATATATATATATATATATGTATATATGTATATATATGTATATATGTTCTTTTTTTCTCCCCCACAGAGCAACATGTGGGGATGATGCTGCTCAGCTGCTGTGGTCCCTCCTCTCTCCTGCCTTCATTATCATCAATCACTTACCCATATAGTTTTGACAGAGTTTATTATATAGTTACATAGATGGTAGGAGTTTCAATCATTTGTACTAACGGTTACAGTAGTAGTACATCCACTGTTAATACTTGTACTTGTAGTAGTAGTATTAACAGTTATGGACATTTGTTCTAGTTATTGGTAATTATAGTAGCACCAGCTGTTCTACTTTTAACAGTTCAAGTTCAGTTTGCTGTGCATCCATTGCATCCATGTGTCTCCCCCCTCCTCCCCCCTTTTCCCCCTCTCCCCCAATCTCTCTCTCTCTCTCTTTCTCTCTTCCTTACCCTCTCTCTTTAACCCCAACTGGTCAAGGCAGACGACCATCCTCCAGGAGTCAGGGTCTGCTCGAGGTTTTGCCTGTTAAAAGGAAGTTTTTCCTCGCCACTGTCATCAGTCACAAGTGTTTGCTCCTGGAGGATTTTGTTGAGTTCTGTAAATTGGCCTGAGAGTCTGGTTTCAATAAGCTCTATACGTAAAGTGTCATGTGTTAACTTTTCTTAGGATTTGGCGCAAAATCAATAAAATTTGATTGATTGATTGGTTTAAAACCATCAATCAATCAATCAATCAATCAATCAAAGGGATTCAATGTCTCTTTGAACTCCTAGCCTAGTCCATTTACATTTCCTAAAGTACACAGTCCATCATTTATCACACCTAAGATACACTATTACACTCTCACACACCATGCAGAATGCTTCTGGGACTGACGTAGTGTCTGACAGCTGTTTGGTTGGTCAGGGCAGAAGAATGCAGCTGGTCTGTTTGTGTGTACACATACATGAGTATTGGAGTGAGTGTGTGCGTGTACAGACCCAGTGACTGACCATGACTGTAATGTAAGGGAAATGCCTTCCTCAACCACAAGCCCATTTTCACAGACTCTAACATATCTGCCATATACCACAAGTGAGGAATCATTCCTCCCTGAAGGTGAAAGGTACTCAAAGCAGGAAGGAATATTTTCTTCAGAGCACACATGTCCGGCAAGACCAGTGTCCTTTACTTATCTCCACTCTTTATCGAAGTTTTCCTATTCTTTGGTTTTGTTACTGGAAGTGTGTAGACAACGTGGCAGCTCTGTTAGCTTCAGTGCTATAAAATAATTCCAGTAACTGACCAGAACTATTTTTAAAATCCAATCTTATAAGATACTGCTGGGAGGACAGAGGAGAGAGAGAAAAAAGGAATCACAAGCCAGGAAGCAAACACAAATCATTCTAGAAAGACAAACAAAAAAAGAAAGGTCAGAAGTTCCATGTTTTCAGTACTGTCTCTCGCTTCGTCTCCCTCAACTTCCCACCTCTTTCAGATCAGACACCATTTATAGCCATTCACCACTCCACAGCCGTCCAGCCTGCACTGCCACTGACAAAACCAAAGCTCATGACTGTGACAATTAATCAAAACCACACCATGACAAGGACAGATGTTACTACCAGCTGGCTAGAAGCGATTTACTGGTCGCTGGTAAAAAGCAACATAACTTTTAACTGCTAGAGGTCAGGGCTCTGTCTACACTTTGACACTGAAGATGATCATAGGTAGAATTAATCTAAACAAGTCTGGGAAGAATGTGGATTTTAAAAAAAAACACTGTGTGGAGGCTTTAGAGCTGTATTAATCCTCTTAGGTAACAAATAATTAAAGGAGACTAATCAATAAGAAGAGACACAAGGTTTCCTGCACTGACTCATCTAACCGACTACATTTTAATGAAATGCCTTCAGCAACAGAATAAGCATCGTCAGCCAGTATAGTCCTGTTTGTCTGCAAATTTAAAAGGAAAAAAGACAAAGATATTAAAGAGTCCTTGTTTATCAAACTGTTGTCTAATTAGTCCCATTACTCAGCTCAGAGGAGGGAGCTCATTCAGCTGTGTGTAAGGATTTATTTTTATACTTCCACTTGTCCCTCATGGATAATAACTATCACTCACCATGAACACACCCTCCATCATATGTCTATTCATAACATTGTCTCCCACACTGTATTTAATAATAAGTGAGGTGAGGGCAGGGTGTTCAGTTCAGCCCAAGCCCTACTTTTTGAGGTTACACAACTTCTATTCATGGGTGGAGCACTCATGCTGTTTTATACAGTATGGCTGAATCCCAATTCACCCCTTGACCCTCCCCCTTACCCCTCCCCCTTGGTTTTGCGTGTACATGTGAAGGGGTAGTGTTGTCCTGATTCTCAATTAGACGGAGGGGAAGAGCTAAGGCGGAGAGCTGTACAGCCCTCGAAAAAGAGATATTTCAGGACCACACTATGAAAGGAGGAGCAGGAGAAATTTCCCATAATTCTATTCAAATCGTTGGCAAGTCTGGCCAAAAAGTGCAGCAGTGTGATGAAAAAAACACACAAATGTATGTATTTTCTTCATAAACAACTTAATCATTTGATCAACCGTTTAATGCTGTTTCAATGTTATAGATCACATTTCTGCGGTTTATAGTTGATAGCCGCAAAAAGACGATCAAAGCCCATGCAACAGAGATGGTTACAGCTACTGACGGCATGGTGAATACTTTTGGAAACAAAGTTGTTGCATGTGTTTATATTGGCACTGATAACTGCTGATGACGTAACAGGTCATGAAGGGTTGTCCTATTTCATAGGAGAATGTTTCAACCCCTACCTCTTGCCGCTCCTTTTCAAGGGGTAGTGCCAAGTGCAAGGGCCAAGGGGTAGGGGTAAGGGGGAGGACTAAGGGGTGAATTGGGATTGGGCCTATATCCATGGACACACATGCATACTTTGATGAAAGGACACTGTATTCATCTGTCCCAAATATTAGACAATAGGGTAAAACAGGACTCTGTGTATGTGTATAGTTGTGTGGGCAAGATGTAGTATTGTTCCATGTTTGGGAGGATATTTTAAGGTTGTGAAGACATAATGGCTTGTCCTTACAATGTTTGATGGTTTAGACTAAGTTTTAGGGTTAGGTTTTCAGTTTTGATGGCTAAAGTTAGGGAATGAATTACATTACCGTTACATGCCTTTTCATGACTGCAATGAAAGTAATAAACACATGTATAGAAGTTTATATTGTTTTCCAACTAAAATACCTGTGAATATTAGCCCTGTAACGGTACACGTACCGAACCGAACCGTTTCGGTACGTACCTGTTCGGTTCGGTACACAGCTGTACCGAAATGGCACAGTATGATGAGAAAAAGAAAAAGGAATGAAAGACGTCATTCGATGCGGAACTTTAAATCCGCTCAAGTTTCACACGGACATATTGAAGGAGCACACAGTGACCCGAAATATGAATTAGCAGTTGATATAAGGTTAAAAATAAACAACAAATATGATGTGAACCTGGAAGGAAGAGACTGAAGACCCTCCACCATCATTACAGTCCAGTTTGGATCAGTTCAGGTTCAGGTGAAAGACAACAACGAGGAAAGAGACGATAACACTGGTCTACAATTTTTTAGAAATGATTTGCTTCAGAGATTAAATGTGCTAAATGTTACGTATTTTAATAAGATTAATTGGAAAATAAATGACAAAAGTGCCAGTTTGCTGATGTTTTCAAGGTATATGATTAAGTGTTATTACACATATATATATTGGTTTATGTACATTTATATAATAGTTTAATAAATCTTCCACTAAATAGAACCTCTAAAGTGAATGTATTCTAATGTGCAGACAGTGTTTTGAAGTAGGTCTTGTAGCTGTGAGACAAATATTCCTTTTGAGCTTCAAAACCCATTCTCTCGTTAATTCTTGAAATTCACATTTTGACCCAAGGCTGTATCTTGGAAAGTTCAGCCAACCGCATTTTTTACTTGATTTCTCTTTATCAGTGACTCTCATGGTAAAATTTCATTACTTTTAATCTGGAAGCATTTTCCTTGTAGACCAGTGTAATAAGACGGCTGTTGTTTGGCCCCTATGAACTACGGTAGTTCTAAAATGCTTACACTAGCTCTGTCTGTCTGTCTGTCACACATGCTGTATAATAGAGGAATAAAGAGAGCGTTGAAAGTATGTAAAGTTTCACTTTCATTTCACGACAGCGTTAGTTATGGACTGCACCCCCCCCTACCCCCTGGCTCCGACAAAAAAATAAAAAAATAAAAAAAATAAATCCCCCGTGCACGCAGGCACACATAAATACACACAGTGTCCTAAACAGTTTGTTCTCTGTCCTAAAATAAATAATTTGGTTCATTGTGTTGTCAATGTTTCTCTTCAGTTTATTTAAATAGAATACCAGTTTACCCTCTTGTTAATGTTGCACTTCATGTGGAATTTTTTTTATTTTTATGCACCATGAACTGACAGAACTGTGATTAGATTTTTCTTGTTTGTTCGAAACTACCTTTCAGGGAAAAGTGCAATACTAATGTTTACAACACATTTAGTAATATTAATAATTTATTTTATTTTCTATTTGATTTGTAGCAGCAGAATTATATTATTCCTGTTTTTTTATTTCCATTGTCTCCAAAAACTGGGGGAAAAATGTAAAAAAAAATCATAAATGCATTAATAGAGATTTTGAGGGGTTTTCTTTCTTCCCGTACCGAACCAAAAAATTTTTTAAAAAAAACGAACCGTGGCTTTGAAAACCGAAAACGTACCGAACCAAAAATTCTGTGTACCGTTACAGGCCTAGTGAATTTTTTTTTTTCTCAAGGCAGAAACAATTTGGTCAACTAGTTACTTCACAGTTCCTTGCAGTTATGTTTGAATGCTTTAAAGGAATATTTGTAAAAAAATTCTAGGATCAGTAAGCTGTTCAGTCATAGTTATGAGTTAAATGGTCATTACATTAGAATTTGAAAATGTATATGAAATGAATGTAATAAAAAAAAATATATATATATGTGTATGTGTGTGTGTGTGTGTGTGTGTGTATATACACACACAGGGTGGGGAAGCAAAATTTACAATATCTTGAGGCAGGGATTGAAAGACAGTGTATGACCAATTAGTTTATTGAAAGTCATGAGAATTTATTTGCCACAAGAAAATTTACATAATAGAAAATGTTTTTATTCTATGTGTCCTCCTTCTTTCTCAATAACTGCCTTCACACGCTTCCTGAAACTTGCGCAAGTGTTCCTCAAATATTCGGGTGACAACTTCTCCCATTCTTCTTTAATAGTATCTTTAAGAAAGTTGACATTGCTGTATGATGTTCTATTGGTAGCATGTTCTAAAACGCCCCAAATAGCATAATACAGAGGGTTTAGATCTGGGCTAGAAGGCGGCCATAAACATGATTCCCAAAAATTGCTAAAGTTGGATTTGTTGCTGTTGTCAACAAGTGTTTTGGTGTTCTTGTGTAAGATTTTAACTTCAAATCATATTTTACTGCATTTCTAACGGTCTTGTTTTCTACCTCAAGTTCAATTGCCATTTTTCTCATGGATTTGGTTGGATCCTTTAGGATTTTGGATTTGAGAGCTTTAATAAAAGCTTTGGTACATTTTTTGTTGCTTCCTCCACTTCCAGACTACCTCGTAATAGTTTTGCTCATAGTCATTCTCTTCTTTACATTATAAACAGTCTTTATGGACACTCCAACTATTTTTGAAATCTCCTTTGGTGTGACGAGTGCATTCAGCAAATCACACACTCTTTGACGTTTGCTTTCCTGATTACTCATCTGGGCAAAAGTTTCTGAAAAGGTATGGATAATAGTGTTAGGTATGATTATGACATCAATATATGTTTGGTTTCAAAACAATTGACGTAGTGCCTGCTGAGAAAAACAACTACATGTCATTGTAAATTTTGCTTCCCCACCCTGTATATATCTATATATATATATATATATAGATATATATATATATATATGTATATATATATGTGTGTGTGTGTGTGTGTATATATATATATATATATATATATATATATATATATATATATACACACATATATATTTATTTATTTATTTATTTATTTATTTTCATTTCCCATTGGGTGTCCAAAACTACATCAAAACTATCTTTTCAAAAAACATGATCAATGTCCCTGTAGCACACTGCCATGTTTTATCAAGAATGAATAACAATTTGAATTTGCGAAGTTGTCAGATTCTGCCGCTATGTTAGAGTCCTGTGGTCTTAATGCAGGAGATCTGTCTCCTAATAGAAATACTTTCACTTGAGGATAACTCAACAAATTAGATGAAAGTCCATATATAACTTCCTATCAGTGCGAAAAGTAATTAAATTGATACAGTATGTCTAACCATTTCCATGTTCTAAGCCATCAGTCTATGGCACATTATAAATAAAGGCAAAAATTCAAAAATCTAAGTTTCTCAAAACTGTGAACACACTTAGACATTGTCCCTCGGAAGCTGCATAAAACTTTTTAAAATGAATTCAACCAGTAATTTCTGAGAAAAAGATTGTTGAAATCTAGACATTGGTGACCTTGTGTTTGATCCTTCAAGGTTATTCAAGGTCAAAGGTCATGAAGTTCATATATGACTTCCTATGAGTGTTCAAAAGTAACTATACTGATATCTGTGACCATTTCCATGTTGTAAGCCATCAAAATATGACCTATTATAATTGTAATATAATTTAAAAAATTCGGCCAAACTTTACAAATGAGTAGACCATGTGAAGCATTTAGGTCAACCATAATTTAAAACTGTAAGATTAACCATATGTTTTTTTTTTTTTAATTAACCTGAAACACTGGACAATATCACTGTGGGTTATCTTCTTTGTACCGTTAGCTAATACAGTATGGCATACGTACCACGGCCCGTGTCCGAGAACGAGTGGGTGTTACAGGGCTGAAACAGTAGGTGGCGGTGTGGAGAGAATTCTGGAGCTATCCAACAAACGCAGAAGTAACAAACGCTTACGTCATCAACTGAGGGACTGTTCTGTTCACAGGCAATACTTTTCTATCTGTTAGCCTGTTTGAGGCAAAGAGAAGAAGAGCGACCTTTGTTGTCCTTGATATATCACAGAGTGGTTCGGTCAATAAAATGAGCCCATGCTACGTGGATCCAAGGCTTTTTCAGGAGAAAACAGGAGCACTGTCTATGGTCTTGTGGTAATTAGGTCACTTCTGTTGGCGGAGTGGTGATTAGGTCACTTCCGGTCTCAGGTACGGATTGCTTTCATACTGCAACGTTCCGTACTGGAATCCACGTAGTCCGTACCCAGGACTACCTTCTCAGCTGGACTAGGGTATGGTACTCGCACATGGAATGTTTGCATTCACAGTGATAAAATTAAGTGGACTTTGGGGCCCAACGTATTCGGATACGGACTCGGATACCCAGTGTGAAAACGCCCTAAGTTACTGGTACTAGGCCTGTAACGGTACACGTACCGAACCGAACCGTTTCGGTACACACCTGTTCGGTTCGGTACACAGCTGTACCGAAACGGCACAGTATATTGAGAAAAGAAAAAGGAACGAAAGACGTCGTTCGATGCGGAACTTTAAATCTGCGCAAGTTTTACACGGACATATGAAACTAGCACACAACGACCCGAAATATGAAATAGCAGCTGATATAAGGTTAAAAAAAACAACAAATATGATGCCAACCTGGAAGGAAGAGACTGAAGACCCTCCACCATCATTACAGTCCCGTTTGGAATCACATCAGGTCCCGGTGAAAGACAACAACGAGGAAAGAGACGTTAATAAGACGAACGCCATTTTGTCCCTATGAACTATGGTAGTTGTAAAGCACACTAGCTCTGTCTGTCTGTCTCTCTCACACACACACACGCTGTATAACATGTAAAGTATGTAAAGTTTCACTTTCGTTTCACGCCAGCGTTAGTTACGTTTGTTATGGACTGCATCCCCCCCCCCCGTGTTTCTGACGAATCACATCCTGCACACACAGACACAAGTAAGTGACCTAAACAGTTTGTTCACTATCCTAAAATAAATAATTTGGTTAATTTTGTTGTCAACGTAGCTCTTCAGTTTGTTAAAAGAGAATATGAGTTTGTCCTCTTGTTAATATTGCACATCATGTGGAACTTTTTTATTTTTATGCAGAATGTGAACTGACAGAACTGTGATTAGATTTTTGTTGTTATTTCAAAACTGCCTTTCAGGGAAAAGTGCAAAACTAATGTTTAAAATACATTTTGTAATATTTTATTTATTTTATTTTCTATTTGATTTATAGCAGCAGAATTATATTATTCCTGTTTTTCTATATTCTATTGTCTCCAAAAATTTTGGGAAAAATGTTCAAAAATTCATAAATGCATTAATAGACATTTTGGGGGGTTTTCTTTCTTCCCGTACCGAACTGAAAAAAAAAAACGAACTGTGGCTTTCAAAACTGAAACGTACCGAACCGAAAATTTTGTGTACTGTTACAGGCCTAACTGGCATCCTAGATGATAGATCCATTCAATTTTTTCCCCTCTTGTCTTGATATGTCTTTTTTTTCCTGCATCTCGTTACCTCACATAAACAGCTTACTAACAGGATGTAATGTGATAAAAAAGAATAGCTTTAGACCAGACCTGTAAAATTAACTAGGATTATATTTGATGTAGTATCACTGTAATCTGAGCATGTTATAATGACATATAATGTGAGTTATGATCTACAGTTATCACAATAATCATGCATTTACTTCAGTAATTCCTAATGGAAAGAAGCTAACAGCAGAGATGAATCCACTGAGTGACATTATCAGCTAGCTTGTTTCAAAATGGCTGTACCCTCCTGGTGACAGAGTGTGAAGCTATCTAGTTTTCTGATAAATCCAAGTTAATAGCAAGTTCAATTGTAGTGACATATATTATTTATTTCATATAACTACTTGCTTACTTTATAAAGAAAATACACCAAAGTAATATAGTTTATTTTTCAGGTCTTCTTTAATGTTTCAGTATGTAATCTTCTGTGACATCAAGTGGTGTAGCTGCAGATTGCATTGCTCAACTTCAGCCTACCGTGAACACTAAAAATCATGTAAGTCTCTTGTTACAGCCAGTGTTTATTTTGTTCACTCTGGACTTTTTAATTTAAGGGATTTTATTTTTCATCCACCCTTAAACATAGTACCAAAACTTATCCTCACCTTAACAAAGGAAGCCACCTGCTTTGAAATGGATAAAAGGACTCCACATTCCGTAGATATGAACAGCTCATTTTAAGGTAACAAAAACAACAATTCATATTTTCACTGATGAAAACATACATATGAATATCACTTTCCATCTCTACAAACAGATACTCCGATGTCCCTGTCGAGGCCGGTGGTAGGCATGGGCAGGGGTGGGCTAAGCCCACTGAAATGTCCATCTTGCCCACCCAATCGAAAGTTAAGGGAAAAAGTTTATCCAATAGAAAAACATAACAGACTACACTACTATTGGCTTTTATTTGTGATTGGATGGGCAGCCTACAGCCCGCCCTATTGCATCAGTGATTGGTTGTCATTATTGTTTTGCATTTCCTGAGCGCTTCATTCACTCGTACAGCAGCTCACAGTCCGTTTCTAGGCCTTGGTCTCTCCTGCACCTATCGAGGTCACTGCTGCACCTGTCGGGGTTTCTGTTTAATACCGCGATTCTGTCTATCGGAGTTTCACTGTATCTGTGGCTTGTTGACGTGCTTTTGGGCTGAGCATCGTCTCTGGGCTCCTGCAGAGCAGCCGGCCCAGTTTGGCGGCCACTCACATCACATTATGTACGCACACACTGACTAAAGCAGCACCAATAAAACACACACATTGGGAAACACAACGCCAGTAAAACCAAAAAACATACACAGCGCCAGTAAAACACACACATACACACACACACACACACACACACACACACACACACACACACACATACAGTCTCTCAACCGTAGCCCAAGGAAGGGACAAAAACCGAGTGAGGGGCAAATCATCTCTGTCACTAAATTATATTCATTATTATAATAATTTGGTCATGATGGTCTATATGTATATAGTTCTACTGACATTTGAGTCTAAATTTCAGGGTTTTGGATGGAAAAAGAAAGATTTGTTGTTCTCTTTGTCATTTGTCACTTTTCAGATTGAATTTGAATAAGACTTTTTTGATTTGTGAAATACAAAAAAATATAATTTACCTTTTTTATTTTTACTTTCGGCCCAGTTTCAGTTGTTTGTGCGGTTGTTCTATCTGTGCCACTTTTCAGTCTGAGTTTGAACAAGAGTAGATTGCCTTCTTTTTGTATAAATTCACAGAGAGAATAATTTATTTTATGAGTATTTAGTATTCATTCTTTTATTTTCCGAGCTCATCCAATGAAAAGAAATATGCACAAAGTACTTTTAAAATAATTTTTATGTTAAGTTAAGGAGTAAATGAACACAGATGAGGTGCCCAACAATTGAATTTCTCTTTGGGGATCAATAAAGTGATTCTTATACTTACATAAACCCCCAAACCAGTCAGTGCCGTGCAATTCAAACTGTGAGCCTTCAGGCCACTACTGCTATCGTCTGTACACACCAACCAAGTTGCCCACCTGTTATTTCAATCAGCCCACCCTTATATGACAGGCTAGAACCGGCCCTGGTCCCTGTACACCTCACACACTGGGCCGTTAAATACATTTATGACAACACACGCAATGGGATGTCCTCACAGAGATAGAGACACAACTGTGCATTAAGAGGTCATGCTGAGAGAATAGGAAGCATGCTTTCTGTGCTAGCCCTCTCCTTGGCTGTCACACAAGGACAAGCTCACACACACACACACACACACACACGGCACTGAGTGTTTTTAATTGGCCACTGATTTGCCAGTTAGTGTTCTTGCCACTCTCTTCACCTCACTGTGTTGGCCCCCTGCCCTTGAGCCTGGCAGAGACACAGCTGGACCCAGAGAATGTGTGTAGGAGACAGGGAGGGAGTTTGCAGTATGTGTGTCATCCTGAGGTAATTATTTTCATAAGAGTATATATGTCTACAGCTATGAGATATTGAGTCAAACAAACAGATTTTTTTCTATACTTGTGTGTGTATATAACTTGACACTCACTTTCATGGTCACCTTTCACATCCTCAAGCCTAAATTGTACAGTAGGTATTGAATTCTCCAGACCCTTTAGACTTGCCCTCCTTCATATTCACTGTAACATCCCTGTCAGTGTTTCACTGTCTTAGCAGAACATGATCAGTGCTGTATAGTGATATGGTGCAGCAAGGACAGCTAGACTTTTTACAACAGATGTCACCGTGTCTAACCACAGGAGTGTGCTGCTGAGCACTTCAGAAAGAGGAAAGGAAGAATGAATACACTTTTAGGGTTAAACTGTAGTTGTAATAAAAAAAATAAAAAAAAAAGGAATTGACTATCTGTTTAGTGTCAGCCACAAAATGCATGTGTGTGTGATCTGTGGTAGATTTATAAAACTGATATCACAAGCAGATTGCATCCTCCCCTGCAATATTTTGCAAGGCAATGACAATCACCACTCATTCCTCTCACATTCTGGACACACACACACACACACACACACACGCACGCATGCACGCACACACACACACACACACTCTTGCGACCCAAGGTCAAAACAAAAAGGACAAGATATGTGTGTGTTGTGTGGTTTCTGGGTATGTGCATGCGTGTGCATGTGTGTTTGTGTGCGTGATGACATCATTACTAGAGCAGAGCACTCTTGAGCTGATTGATGGAGAGAGGGGTTGTTATGGTCGGCTGCTGTGAGCTCATTGCCCGGCAACCAGACAATTGAACCTTGCTACCGTTTGTGTGTGTGTTTGAGCTTGTCCTGGCTCATATGAGGATACACAGGTCAGCCCATCTCTCAGCCCACACACAAATACCTGCCTCATGTAGGCTATACACACATATACATCGACATACAGATGCCCTTATGCTGTACTGCCTAATAAGAGCAGATTACCTTCACAAACAGACAACAAAGCCACCAGCCAACACACAAACAAGGATAACAGTCGGTTTCTCATCTTGAGTACTAAGCAGCAGACACCACTGTGTAATTACTAATTATTAATGTTACAACAAAGTTGACCAGAGATGTACATCTGGCATTAGATAAGCAACTACATATATTGTCTGAATATCAGTGTTTAGACATGCTTCATTCATCATCCAGTATTTCCTTGGATGTTGCTGCTGATTTCCTTACACTGCCCTTTGCAGCTCTTTCTCAACTTCACGTTATATATTTGCAGAAATTCATCACTTTATTCCACAGTGAAACACCTTCATATTCCAAACATCAATTAACCCAATAATACAAAAGACCAATAAGACTAATAGGTCAAGCCGTGATATACAGAAATGTATTCATATATCAATCATATAGGAATTTTCTCACATTTCATACATCCACAGTTATATTCACAGTACATACTGAGGAGTACTTTAAATTTGCAGAGTGTCCAATCTATAGAATTCTGCTTCTTTTAGATCAGCCTTTACATTGATACTTCAATCTGGATGGTAAGGTTTTTGAATCTTACCATTCAGAGTGAAGTATCAGTGTAAAAGTTCAACATGTCAATACCCCAACGGAAAAAGTTATAATGACTTTACTTGTGTAAAAAAATATGTATTTATATATAATTATTAGTAAAGCTCTATGCTTTATTCAAGGGGCAAGGACTAGAGCCTGACCGATATGGGATTTTTGGGGCCGATGCCGATACCAATACTGGGGGCTAAAAAAAGCCGATATCCAATATATCGGCCGATATCCGATATTGGCCGATAACCAATATATTGGCCGATATGTGAAATAAGAACACTGATCTACACAGGATATTATAATCTTACATTAGATAATTGTGGACAGGTGGATTAACAGTTGCATAAATCTTTGTTTATCTCACAAATATAATTTACGCAACTTTCAAATGCAAACTATGCAATCACAAAAATAATTAGACCAAAAAATATTACTTACCACACAATTATGTTTTCACTCACAAATTTTGATGTGTCTGCCTCACGGCACAACAACTTCTTATGTTGACTAAGGACTAAACTGAGCATGTGCAGAGTGAATTAGGTGAGTCCTGAGTTGTTCCTGATTGGAGCAATAGCAAGAGTTACAACTGACCTGTGTTACAACTGTCCCCAGTCTCTCCTACACTAGTAACACCCAGGCCTGCTGGCAGAATGAAACTGTGAGGAAGACAGGAAGTGCATGGACATGGGTGTGTGTGTGGGGGGGTGAATACTTCATAAGGGGCGGGGGGGGGGGTCCGTGATTTTCAGAGTGTGTGTGTGTGTGTGTGGGGGGGGGGGTTGCAGTCCATCCTTGTCAGAGCGCGCTAGCATGGGGGGGGGGGGGGGGGGAAGCAAGGACCATGACTTGACTTCGACAATGACTTTGTTTCACAGAGCTTGATGAAGTTCCGCCCATTTTGTCAAAATGTGATCACCTCCAACTCCAAAACCCAACATGGAAATGGCCAAATGACAAACTACTGTCTTCAAAACGGCAGTTAAGAAACCAATGGGTGATGTTACCGTTCCCCTGTCTACTAATTATATCTATGTCTTTATTAGTTAGAAATGTTATTAATAATTTATGATCAGGAATTTACCATTCTCCCTCTCTAAACTGTTTCTCCAGCTCATCTGTTGTCTCTGCTGCTGTCAGTGAAATTCTCTCCCAGAGTTGCATGTGAGTCCCAGCAAAACTTGAGGCTTCTACGAAAGAGTGCTGTAAAAGTGCGACTGAAGACACAAAAGGAAAGAAGTGGTGAGATCTCGGTCTGCTTTTATTTGATCTTCTGACAGGGCCAGGTGTTTTTGGAATAAAAAACCCCCCAAAAAACAGCATAATTAAGATACTGACCCACAGCACTAGGGAAACAAATATGTGAAGTAAAAAATATCTTACAGCACTGCACTGACTCATATTGTGTTGAATTAAATTGTGGTCAAATCATACAATACCAACAGTAGGGGTGACAAAAATGGCATCATATATGTTTTTAATGTATTGGACGTTGTGGATCACATCAGTCTTATTGGTGGAGATGTATGTTCATAGTATCAGTGTCATATTTGCATCAGATATATTTGAGAAAAGCAAAACCAAATTGCTGCTACTTGTCTACATATCGTCCCTTGAGAATCAGCTGGTTCTATGTCCACTTTTCCTCATTTTGAGAAAACAGAGTTTGACAATTTCACCTGTCTGATCTCTGATATTTGGAGAGTTATCAGTCATCTTTTGTGTGGAATAGTGTTGACTGTGGAAGGTACCCTAAACATATTGTTAACACGTTCTAAATCTCCATAGGCTTAGAGATATAAGAAGTCAAAAATGGACATAGAACTTTCTGATTCCAAGGTATATAAGTTGCCCCTAGTCAACAAGTTCTATGTCCAACAAAGGACCTGGTGTCTTTACAGGTTTCACTTATGACCGAAATCAGGAAGTTCTATGTCCACCAGAGTTGTTTTTAAAAAAAAGTTATGAACAAAGTAAGAACGTTTTAGTCAGTGATTACATGTATTTTATACTGATGTCACAAAAAAACATCCTTTGCTAGTGTCTTCCAATCCACACGTATTTAAGGTTGACCACTAAAATGAGCACATCTATCCTTTTTCATTAAAGGTAGAATGGTGAATAAATGTGTTAGGACACCTGGAGTACCTGAGTAAGTTGTGTTAACTCAGTTTTTGAGCTCATTATTGAGCACTTTGACACCGCCCACCCCAGGAAAATCAGACCTGGATCCGCCCCTGCAAATGCAATGCATTACTCCACAGCTGTTTCTATCTCCATTATAAGTGCACTATAAATATTATTAGCACACTGGACATAATCAATCGTTTGGGAATTAAACAGTTCTATGTCCACGCATAGGCCTAGTGATGAATGTTGTGATTTTCCGCCCCCAACACGACAAAATAAAGATTTACAATATCTATACATTATCGGTGAACAACTTACCCATCAAAATAATCCATAAGTCTTTCAGAACGGATCAAAATATAAAGTTTTTTTCTGAGGAGTTCTCATTTTGTGCTTTACATGTCCTCCACGGCCATTTTGAGCGAATGTCACATGATCCAGGTATGGCCCATGATTGGGTTCTTGGACATAGAACTACCTGATTTGAAATGAGCACCACTCAGGACATAGAACTAAATGTTTCTCGGTGTGAGTGTGTGTAGATGTTTACCTTGGAGCTAAGCACTTTGGGACATAAACTTAAATGATTTTAGAATGTCCTGATATGCTTAACTCCATTTCTGCAAAAAGTGGACATTGAACCAGCTGATTCTCAAGGGACAATATCCAAATTGGCAGTCTTGTGTAATCTTTCCCCATGTTGTTAGAAAGCCAATATCTATTTTGGCATCTACAACCAATATATATGTTAAGGAGCAGTATGTATATACACCAATGATGGCCTTAAAGAATTTTATCTATTACTAATTCTGGATTGTCCATGTCTTGAGATGCAGTCACTCGCTGGTGTATGGCAATCACCCATTACAGCAGGCTGTTCTCTTAGTTATGACATGTTGCTAATAATCTGAACAGTTTGAGATAAAATAGCTCCTGAATTTCACAACTTTTTTTTCTCTTTTTTCTTTGCAAATATTGCAAATATAACATTTTCATGTTTTTCCCAATCAAAATCAAGGTGAAGAAGAAAGAGTAAAAAAAAGAGAACATCAAGTGAATTTACTCTGTCCTCCTAGATAGTGCAACAACTTGTAAGAAGATAGTGTCTCAAATGCACCCTATCAGCTTACCAACCTCACACATGCACACCTACACAGATCTAAATGCCTCTCAGATGACTGCTCATTGAGAAGGAGGAGAAACAATACGAAGTCCATGTCACTAAAAACCTCTTGCTCTCAATCAGGACTCAGTGTCCTCCGGTATCACCTGAGCAGACAAACGCACCAGCCACTTTAGGAGACGATCAAACAGAATGACGGAGTCAAAGAGGCTTACAGTAAAAAGACCTCAGAAATAAAATGTGGCACTGTATGTTTCCAGTATAAGTAAACGTCTAACGTACAACTTGATCTAATATGGCTTGAAGCTACAGTGATTGATAGTTTTTCAGGCAGAAGCTCTCTAATTTCCTTTCAGCATATTGTAATTCAAGTGGTCTGAGAGGAAACAAGAATTTTACCCATTATTCTGGATTCTGTTGTAGTAAATGTACCTCACGACACATAGTTTCTTCAGTCATTTCATCAAGTGTCAATAGAGCAGCTTGGAAAAATTTTGTCTTTTTTCCAGGTAGCATATAATGAATCCAGGTTGATCGATCGATCGATGTGTGTGTGTGTGTTTAATGTAGAGCATAAATGAGCCCTTACTTTTGTTGTCCAGAAGGCACATTCGCTCCATGCAGCTAATCTAACATAATTGTCAAATGAGTAGTGCACAAGAAAAATGCTAGCGGCTGGCTTGACCATGCAGAGGAGAATCGGGGCTGGCTTGACCACAGCAAAGGGAGCCACTACAAGGAGGCTGAAGAGCTGCAGGTTGTCAACCCCTGCCCTAGTACGACATCTTCCTGGTTTCATTGATATGTTTGTTTACTGTACATAGCCTACACTCATTTTTAAATCCCCCTGGTGGGGGGTCGCACACGAAATAAGTCATCAAAATGACACACCCTGGTTGCGGAGTGAGAGGTGTTCCTTTTACTTGGTGTTCTGGAATAATGATTCCAAATTCATCATGGCTCTGTTACTATCTCCAGAGGTGTTACAGAGGTGAGACCAAATGAGCCCACCATTTCGTTTATACAGATGTTGTTCCGGAATAGAGATGAAATATTCCCGGAACAGAAGTGCTTTGTAAAAGGGGCTAAAGTCAAGCCTTCTTCTCTTGTCTGCTTAGTCACATTACATCTTTTAGGTCACCACATCTGTCGTCTGCGATAACTACTACTCTATTCACCAAGGAGTTGTCTTTTCTATGTATTACTGTTCCATCATGAAAGATAAACTGATGTTGGGAAGGCATGTAATGATGCAAAATAAATATTATGGGTAATGCCTCCCAGAATGCATTAAAAACACAAGTCACAAACCTTTTTGAAAATGTTAAGAGTAGAATGTACAGATATTTGTGTTGAAAGGTAATGAGTAAAGTCATGAGAAATAAACACTCAAATACTGTCCAGATACCTAAAAAAAAAATTAGAGCCACTTCTCAGCTCTAGACATACTTTTTCAAAAAAGACCCAATGAAATGCATTTAGATGAGGGTAAAGCAAAAATCACTTCAGACGAAATCCAATATACAGAATCCGTGAACTATCAGTACTGTCCAAACTATTTCCTGAAACTTCCAAAAAAATTTGAAGCAAGAACTTTGATTTTGATATTCCTGAATGTTAACATCGTTGCAGTAATTATGCTTGCAACATTCACTTGTGCTATTGATGTGTGGCTCTTAACTGTTGCCTCTAGATATTTTCTGATACAATGTATTTTCAATAAGAAGTATGTGGAAGAATGTATATTTCTGTTAGGTTTCCCTATGTTAGATCACATTATGAGCCTTGTAATATTGTGAAATAGCAGTTAAAATTGCAGGAATGATAATTTATGCACAAATACTTGATTTATAGTTATGAATTGTGGGTTTCAAGAAGAAACGTTTGGGAAAAGTAGTTATAGATGATGGGTTTTGAATGAAGACACAACGTCGTCTGAGAGGGGCTTCTTATACCAAAAATATTCACAGAACAATAAACCAAGTAGTCATTTTTAACCTCTTCAAGCGCATAGCAAAAATGTCTTTCCTGCCTCTCTCTGCCTCTTCTATGAGTCTCTGAAGAAATAAGAATGATGATTTGATGATGATAATAATAATGTCACAATCAGTAAGATGCATTTTCTAACACTGCACCAAAATAATGACACAGTAGAGTACAGATAGGCATTGTACAGCTCAATGAATAAAACATCTCAGGAATACTATGAAATCTCTCACCAACTGTGACCCAGTTTATAAATGGAATAGTCTCCAAGTCTTATAAGGGACAGTCACAGGCTGCAACTGTTGTGTGTCCTTCAGTGAAATAACTGCTCTTTTTTTTTTTTTTTTTTTTACAGTAGTAAAAGGAAGAATTTTTCTTCTTTTAGATAAGTAAAAGTGGCAATGCAATGCTGTAAAAGTAAAGGTAAAGAACAGTACACCAAAATTAAAAAAATAAATAGGAAACAAAGATAGAATGGAAAGACAGACCTCTGACAGGAAGTTTTACAAACAAAACTAATATGTTTCAGAATGTGTCTCTGTTAATCACTGCAGTAAATATGGAACAGAATTGTCTGGTCTATTTGCTGAGATAAATCTAGGTGGGGACCTTTTTGGCCAGGCTGTGTATTTTGCAAAGTTAAAGTTGTATGGATAGAAAGAAAGAAAAATATCAGTATTATTGTGGATAGGGCTGGGTAAAAAAATCGATTTAATTGATCTTAGACTGATCTCATTTTAATTTTGTGTAATCGATTAATAGTGAATGAGATCGATTTTTCAGAGCAGGACCGGGAGTACGTGGAACCACGGGCGGCTCTGTCTTGCGAACCCCTGGGTAAGACTTGGTCTCGCTCGTGACGGCTCTGGTGTGGAAAAGACGTGGAGGCAGGGCGGGGAAAACCTCCCGGCCTCATACTCAATCCTGCAGTGTGGAGGAACTGGCCGCCCGGCGACTTGCAGAAGCCGGTCGTTCTTGGAATAATAACTTGGATCCATACCATCACCAATGGCTGAGTATGGAGTTAGAGGAATAGTAAAGCGACAATGTCCGACCGCTACGCTACCCCCCCGCGCCCTGACCAACAATCACGGAGCACACCCCCCCTCCACCAGTGAGTAGAAGCCTCCAGCAATGAAACACAATAAAGATGATGAAGAAGTCCGTTCTGAGCCACTGTACAAACATGGCAATGTTTCTGTCCCGCTCATTATTTCAGAGCACATTCAGCAATTTACTGCTGAAATGTCATATTTATTTCCTTTCTAATATCAATATTGATACCAGTATTGATGTGTTGCATGACTGCAGTACTCAAATAATCAGGTCACAACTCAAAATTGTACTTTGGTATCACTAAGTTACTCTGAATCAATCAATTAATACTGAATTTAATCGATATTGAATCGAATCGAATCGAATCGTAATTAATTGATTCAGAACCTTATGAATCGAAATTGAATTATGGAAATTGGCCATGATACCCAGCCCTAATTGTGGACAGGGTATTAAAATACAAGGTAGGGCTGTGCGATTAATCAATTTTAAATCAAAATTTGATTTTTTAATTAGGACGATTTTTAAAAAACGGAAATTGTCAAATCGATCAAATCTCTCTCTTATCTCCAAGCCACGCATCTCCAGACTACCACAGGCTCCTCCTCCTATCTGTTAGAGCGGTCTTTCACAGAAATCTGTGTAATGACCATGGACCTTAAATCTCTGATGGGCCCACAGTAGCGATACCAATGTAAGATGCGGTCCATGCATGGATCCCCCAATTCAAATATAACTACATGGGGATCACTCATCTTACGAGGTCCACGCACGTACACATGGCTGATACCTGTCACTGACTTACATTGGTATAACATCTGTGGGCCCATTACAGAAGTTTATTCAGTGATACCATCACAGATTTCAGGTAGGGAGCAGTACCTTGCATTGTGGGCTGCACACGAAAATGACATGCTGACTTCTGTTGTCTTTTGTAGTTTTACCCAAACATCGAAATCAAAAATCGAGTTTGTAGAGGAAAAAAATTGAGATTTCATTTTTGGCCAAAATCATGCAGCCCTAATACAAGGTGTACTTAATGCAGAAACATCTAAACCTTGTGGTATCCACACACACTGAACATGTGCCACAACATGAAAACATAGTATCTTTTAATGGGGGGGGGGGGGGGGGGGGGCATACAGAGAGAAATATGGTGGCAAAAAGTGGGTGGAAAAAGTAAATGAATAAAAGACAGGAAACATAACACAAAAGAAGAAATGACCGAACTCAGTCGAAAAATTAACCAGTATCTACTAAAGTCTTTCTTGCATTCTGAAATCTTCAAAGAGTGCTGAAGACTCCTGAGACACTGCTACCAGCTCTAGTGGGACACACACACTCACACAGATGGGTACACAATGGTGCACCCTGCTGGGAGACAAGCTCCGTGTTCCCCTACTCTGAACTAAAGTACTGATACAACACAAACGGGGAGGTGAAGAAAGAGAGGGAAGCTTAGTCAGAAAAGAGAGGACAAGAAAGGAAAGAAAGAAGATGAACCATGGGAGAACAGCTACATGACTAGTGTTTTAGCAGCTTTAGACTGTATTGCCACTCCCACCCTTCAACAATTTGCACCAAAAAAACAAACATTTTCTTCAAACTGTTCCTTTCTCTGTATCTTCACCCTTCACATCAAAATCTCACATCACTGTCTTTCTTATCACAGCTTAGACACTGCACTTGGCGGCATGACAACATGCATCTATTTGGCTTTATATCACAAATCTACTAAAGTCAGACTCATTATTTGCTGGTTGTTGTACCTGCTTGGGAAATCATATCTTTACATGCCTTGTTAACTCTTCTTCCCTTCAGTTATTTCACCCACACACATTTTGTTTTTTTCCTGCCTTTGTTTCCATCATTTCACTGTCAGTGTTCCCTCTTTGCCACTTTGTCTAATTCTGACTTCATGCTGTGTTTGTACAGTATTGTTTTTTCCTCATTTGACCTTCCCAGTTCCCTGAACTAATCCACCACCTCTGTTCGTGACTTGTCGAATGAGTACCACAATGATGTTTTTCTCACAACTAAATTCCACGCTCAAATGATTGGTTGGCAGTGTGTTACAGCAACTGTGGACACAACACTCTAGATGTAAATAATCTGTGTATCATTCGTTCATTTGTTTTTCAATTTAAAACAAAAAATGAAAAAACAAAAAAACAACATGATTTTTTGTTTTACATTTTCAAAACTAGAGTGAAAAACGGATAACGGTTCGTTTTTCCATTTCCCGATTTTGTGCTCAAATGAAAAATGGAAAAAAACGGATAACGACCATTTCATCCGATTTTGCTATTTTCAATATAGCTAAGTTGTCTGACCCAGAAGTAGTCGTTACTAGGGAAAAAATAAACAAACGGAATCATGGCCTGTCTACCTGTTGAGTTGAGCTCCCTAGGGCTACTGACCCCTAAGTGTTTTCACAGTTTAAATGCCCATCAATTTGTGCTACCCCAGGCAGAAGTGAGTCATATTTTGTAAGTATATTTCTTTTATAGTGCCTTTTGAGCAGTAAGCATGGAAGCAGTTATGTGCATGTGCATGAAAGATAGACGTAGAATATTGACGTGAGATGATAATAGCGTAAGGAAGTTCTCATTGTATGATATTAGCGTTAAGTGCGTGGGTCAGGTGGGTGTTAATGGCGTTTAGATTATTGTTTAAGTTTGTTCAACAGACGCCAACAATGGTGGCCTACCATTTAACTGACTAAATCTATGTTAACAGTTCCCTTAAATACCCACACTTGTGTTAATTACGTTATGATTCCATACACGCTGAGGATGAGTTGGCTAGGTTTGGACACCAAAGAAATGCCTTACTACACAAATGCCTACATACCTAGTTCCCCAGTCTGTCTTATTTGTCATTTATCATATGCAAATCTCTAACTTGTGTGGATGTACGTGTATAAAAGTGTCTGAATGTGGCTTTTACAAAAAACTATGTTTTGTTGTGTGTTTTACATTTTTTACATTTGTGAAGGCTTATAGGTGTGGAGCAGAGGTGCAAGGAGAATCTACATTACCTTTCTGGGAGGAAATACCCAGACGGGTAAAATAAATCTCAAAAATTAAGTTTAAGGAGATATGCTGAGAGGTTTAGACTAAAAGGTGAGTAGGCAAAGGTGTTTTCAAATATATCTATGTTTTGGTAAAATGTCTTTTGTTTATATGTACTTTATAAATGTTCAGTGCAGAAGGACAGCTCTTCTATGGGAACACAAAGATGTCCCCAAGAGAAGCCAGATCACTGGATGGCTGATGACGTAAGTGACAATTCAAACAAAGTATTACCAAACCACAATGTGTTTTTTTTCCCTATTACTGATTTTTTTTTTTTTTTTTTTTTTGAGGTATGTTTGTTTTTGCAATACAGATAATTGATGCATACATTCATATCCTTGCTGAAAAACAGCAGGCAAATGCTGGATGTAAAATTATATTGTTCTCAGTGCATTTGTTTAATGTTCCCTGGAGTACAGTTTAGTGTTACACACTTAATTTTTTAACAGGAACCCATTCTTCAGCTCTGTGCTGTGGTAGCTGGAAGTTTGTTTTCCAGAAGATTTCAGCCTCTTAGAAAAGCAAAAAAAAAAAAACCAACAATAATTTGATATGAAACCCATTCTTCAGATGAAATTTCCAGTGTTAAAAAGATGGATTTGTCCTGTAAATGTAGGTGCTCACTGGATTGTAGTGGTTTTCTTCTATTTTCCTCAGACCTATTTCTGATGCAACAGAGGTCAATTTTCATAAAAGGGTTTGATACACAAATATGTCATACTGTGATGGAATAACATGAATCCAGTAACCATTTATAGATTGTCACCATGTCAGAGAGGACACTGCTACTTGTTGATCCAGACAAGTATATTGTGTATTGCGTATGCTTGTTATGCTTTTTAAACAATATTTAGGAATGTCTTGAGGATGGTGGGCCATGAAGTCCAAGGGGATAAATGGACTGTAAAAACTGTTTACCACAACGAGCAGCGAGGTGCCAGTAGCTGTGGGATTTAGGCGTTAAAGGTAAAGATTTTAATTCAGACTGTTCGTAGTAAACTTTTTTTTTTTTCCTTTATGTTAGCCAGTCATATGTAACTGAATGCCTAAAATGCCATTTTGCAGTTTGCAGAAGGGTTTCTCAACAATGGAGACATCACAAGCATCCAGACACATCCTGCAGAGGTTTTAAAGGCTCGATGGGAAGCAGCATGTGCCCTCCTACAGGTTGGAGGTCTGTGGAAAGAAACATGAAGCCACCACGGATGGGATAAATACGGACACCAAATATCCCTCACAAGATCAAAATAGTGTATATAGTATATATATCAAATAAAGTTGACTTGATTTGAATGTAATGTTTCTTCTGTTGTCCCATGTTCAATGTGTCGAGTATCATGAAGGTGAGGTGTGTTACCTGTAGTAGGAGCTTTATTTGATAGAAGTTATAAGTGTCTAAATGAGCTACCTTTACCCATATTCATATGAATAAGTAAATAATGGTGTTTCTATAGTGGGAGCTTTATTTGATCATAGAAGTTAAGTCTGTCTAAATGAGCTACATTTACCCATATTCATATGAATAAGTAAATAATGGTGTTTCTATAGTAGGAGCTTTATTTAATAGAAGTTATAAGCCTGTATAAATATGTTACCTGTAGTGGGAGCTTTATTTGATAGAAGTTATAAGCCTGTCGAAATGAGCTTCCTCTACCCATATTCATACGAATAAGTAAATAATGATGTTTTTCTACAGTAGAAGCATTATTTCATTTTCAAATAGGCGTGTCGAAACGTAAGGTAGCATGTTTTGACGGGGTATCATCAATCGATTGACGTCGCTGTCAATATAAGCTACTGGTAGCTGGTAGCTTCTCGATGGAGCAGACTGGTGCGCTTGGAGGGCTTGATACGTGCACGAAGCGGGGTGCACAGCTTGGTTCTGAGTTCTGTAAACGAAACTAGTTCCATGATCCTCAAAGGGAACTGGTTCCGGCATCCTTAAACAGAACAGGTTCCTTAAATGGAGCTCCTGCCTGGATCAGCTACAACTTGCCCATTGACTGAGAAAATCAGAGCTGAATTTTTATTTTTTCATAATACAGTATAAAATAATTTTTTAAAAATTGGCTCTGTTTTTCCAAATTAACGAGATACTGTTTTCTGAAAAAAATTTAAATTCAAAAACAGAGCCAATTTTATTTTTTTGTGTGAATGCGATACGCTTCTGTACGTATCAAACAGCTGCTTAATTATAGCAAATATTCCTACAGTCCGGCCATGATTCCGTTTGTTTATTTTTTCCCTAGTAACAACTACTTTCGGGTCAGACAACTTAACTATATTGAAAATAGCAAAATCAGCTGAAACGGTCATTATCCATTTTTTCATGTTTCATTTGAGCACAAAATCGGGAAATGGAAAAACGAACCATTATCCGTTTTTCATTCTGGTTTTGAAAACGAAAAACAAAAAAATGAGTTGTTTTTTTGTTTTTAAATTGAAAAATGAATGAACGAATGATAAACAAATTGTAAATGAAATATGTATCTAATTGGTGACAACACCCATATGTACAATATTAGTGCATTACATGGATCAGAGGGTGCAAGTAGGGCTGGGGGACAAAATACTACATAATGATGATTATCTTTGTCCTTAGGACGTTTATGGGGTGGTCAATATTTTGTTGTTTTATGTATATTGTAAAGTTGGAAAAATATTTTAACATTGGAATTTTAGTGGGTTTTGTTGAGTGTATTGAGACAATACCGAGTACCAGACCAGACTAAATACACAATTAGGGTGTTACAGCAATCAGGTTTTCAAATTTACAGTTTGATGTGGTGTAAGGGCTGATATGATTTTGATGCTAGCAGAATGAGACAGGTTGTGTAAAGAATATACCTGAAAAAGAAATGTTTGAAAGACTTGTTTTCAAAGCAGAGTAGGTTAATAATATCCCTGCAGCTACAATTTCTACTGGTCTTAAAATATCTGGAGGCATCATTGTCCCAGACAAGACTGAATAAAAATGCACTTCAGCTCAAGATAAAGCCCAAAACCTTAAAAAAAAAAAGGGGTTTTCACAATTTACACGTACTGCAACACCAGAATATTCCATGTCTAGATTTGTGTAACGGTTTTTCGCCAGTGTTTATTCAATGTAGCAGGTCACTGTCATCAGATTGTGCTAATTTTCTTCATTTTGATTTAATGTGGTGAAAGCTACTGAAAGTCATTGTTTTGTTACATGTCATGTCCTTTCCATGTTTTGCATCGTGTTTGTCTTGACATGCCTTTTTCATGCTGTCGCAACTTAAGAGTATTTTTGACTTGCATTTTTTTTATGAATAACTACATCAAAACAAATCACTCAGTCTTTAAACGGGAAAGAAAGAACAATTTATTCTTTCTTCGTGATACTGATTTTATGATATATTGCCCATCCCTAGACGCAAGTACGTAAGCTTTCTGGAAGCTGTACTAGACTCATGAATAAATAAAATCATAAATTTTACGTTAAAGTTCTCCCTGTGTGTTCAAGTATATGAACAAAAAGTAAGAGGTCTCTTACACCACATAATGTAATTTTTCACTGCAAATTTTTATTATGAGATAGAAAACTTGAAACTAGACAAAAAGCAAGAAAGCAAAAGAAATGATGGATAGTGTAACATATATAACGCACATACTACGGTAATAATGGGTAATAGTAAAAGGCTAGTAACAGATGAATTATGATTCAACTCAGGGAGGGAAGTGGATTGTTTGAATCACAAGGCAGAAACAATAATATAGTACAAAATATGATTTGTATTGAAGAATAATGTACAAGATTATATATAAACAAGAAGATAAACAAATAAATCCAAAGTTCAAGTTAAACTCCAACAGAAACACGCAATCCAGGTTGTGGTAGCCACACAAAGATAAATGTTCATTTGTAAACTCCCAAGCTTGATTATTGTTCAGAGGTGGTATAACAGTCTGTAGAGGGTGGTAGTAGTATGGCTGGGTAAGGTGAATGTGTGTGTGTGTGTGTGTTTGGGTGGGGGGGGGGGGCAGGATACAGTGCCTCCTACCACACAGGAGGAAGCTTGGGATTAATGCAGTACCTCAGGCTCTCGGTCTTGGGCAGCTTGCCGTCCAGTCAACCCACAAGCAGAACTGGAACTTCAAATCTTGACGGTGGAGTCATGGATTGTAGAAAATGGCCAGTTCCCTCATACCACGTCCACACAATGTTCACAGAGAAGCGGCAGAGGTGTCTAAAAGTTGAAAAGTATATCAGTCAGTTTAAATGCTTTAAACAATCGACAACTGAGTTTAAAGAGGCTTGAGGCCTACCCGCAGCAGCTTAATTCCCAGCAGCTCCCACACACCTAAATGTGAGCCACGCTACGCTATATATGCTGAGAGGAATAGAGGTCCCACCTGGGTTACACCCTTCCCTCTTTAGTTCATGTACATCCTGTTGCATGGTTACTGAAATCTGGGTATATCTGCTGCAAGAACACGACTAAGGGCCTCACTCGCCAAACCATGAAAAAGAGTATGAACAACGGAGATAAGAGGGTTACCTAATGTGGCTTAAGTAAAGCGTCTAGGTGGTCGACACTGCTGAGAAGAATGTCTGAGTGCTGTTTCGGCCTCAACTGAGTTACGCGGTGAACAGGTATTGACAGGACCCATGGATGTCTCAGATTGGACAAAGAATCATCAACTTCAGGTATCAGGGACAGCTCGGCTTCAGGTGAGTTTTCAGGCACATCGACATGTATCTCTTCTTCCACAGGTCTGGGTAAGTGTGGTTCAGGAAGTTCTTTTCCTTCTAGTACTTCCCCAGGGATCAAAGCTTCACCAGGTGATGGAGGTGGATCAGCCATCAGCGTCGGTTCCTCATTCTCAGGTGAGCATCCCTCAGATGGTATGACAGGATCTGAAACTTCCAACAGTGGTGGAAGAAGGTCAGAAGATTCAGTGGTACTTGGGGCTGGTTGTGAGGCAGTCCCCACATTGGTAAAGGATCTAGCTGATGGGTCAGGTCTTCTCAACCTCTCCACACTGAACTCAGCTGGAAACTGGGCAGAACACTTGGGAATGGCTGGATCAGCATCCTCTTTCTCCAAGACATGAGCGAGGTCAGTGGTGACGTTTTTGTCTGCGAATCTTTGGTCTGTATGTAGGTGTAGCAGTGGGAAGGTCTTCCATGGAACAGACTGGCAGGAACCCACATCAGAGCAGCAGGTCTTGGTGTAAGGTATGAATGGGACCATCTTGGTTTTCAGGTTGCACCATGTAAACTGGAATATCTCCAGCACACTTGATTACCTTATTATATACCTCTTTTTCCCATTTTATCCTTCCCACGCAGACGAAGATTGTGAACCATGACTCGATTGCCAATCTTAAGACTTCAAGGTGTCACTTTCTTATTAAATCTGGCCTTGTTTTTGGCAGCAGATTTGAGTGCATTCTCAGATGCTAGTTTGTAGCTCTCTGCAAGATGTAACCATAAATTCTTGACATATTGAGAGATGGATGGTGCTCCTCTGACAGGCTAAGTCGATGGGGAGATGAGGCCAACAACCAAACAGGAGTTCATAGGGTGGGAGCCCTGTTACCTCATTTCTCATGCAGTTGTATGTGTACACCAAGGGCTTGACATACTCCTGCCACTTTGACTTTTGCTTACTCTCCAAGGTCCCGAGCATACTGAGTAGAGTGCAATTGAAGCGCTCGACCAGATTTCCCCATGGGTGGTACGGAGTGGTTTGACTCTTCTTTATATGAGTTTGAACTCAAAGTCCGGGCCTTGGTCTGAATAAATGCGCTTTGGAATTCCGTAGTATACATGAAATCATTCCAGAGGCACTTCCTCATGATCTTGGCCTTCTGGTTGGCAGTGGGAATGACGACAGCAAATTCTGTAAAGTGATCAGTGAGAACCAGAATGTCCTTGGTGTTGCTATTGTCGGTGAGAGAAAGTCCATACAAGTTCAAGTAGGCAACTGGTCTTAATGTTTACCAAAGGAGCAGCTTTCTCTATTAGAGCCTTCTACCTCACACGACAGGCACAAGTGCTGATGGTGGTTTCCACATCCACTGCCATCTTAGGCCAGAAGAAACCGCTGACAGACCAGATCAAGTGTCCTCTCAATGCCAATGTGGCACATATCACTGGGCACATATTATGCAGTCTCTTCAGGACAGTGGGATACATGTTGGGTGGTAGGACTAACTGCAAAGTAAGTTGATCTTCTTCCTGCCTCCTGTGATACAGGACTCCCTCCTCTAACTCCAGCCTGTTTCATTCTCTCAGCAGCAATGGAAGTTCTAGCAGCTCTTCATGAGCTGTGGGAGGAACCTTCTCACTGGTCTCAAGCTGGTGAATAACCTCACAGGTTGCAGGGTCAGCTCTTTGCTCCTCCTGGAGATCGGTGTGAGATAGAGATAGCACAACTGGAAATCCATGAAGGTCCTCCTGGGTGAAGCTGTCAGTAATGGAGTTGACAGATAAAGACTCAACCAGAGTGACAGTAGCTTGGCTTGGATCAAGTTGTAGCGTTCTGACAAGACAGCTCTGACAGATTGCATCCACCAAGCTACAGTGCCTCCTACTGCATAGGAGGAAGTTTGGGATTAACGCAGTAGCTCAGGCTCTCGGTCTTGGGCAGCTCGCCATCCTGTCAACCCACTGAAAGACTTGAACTTCAAATTGTGACAGTGGAGTCATGGATTGTGGAACCTGGCCAGTTCCCTCTTTAAAACACTTATACCACATCCACACAATGTTCACAAAAAGTGGTAGAGGTGTCTAAAAGTTGAGAGGCATATCAGTCAATTTAAACACTTTAAACAATTGACAACTGACTTTAAAGAGGCTTGAGGCCTACCTGCAGCGGCTCCGCTCCCAGTGGCTCCCACACACACCTGAGTGTAAGTCGCACTATGCTATATATGCTGAGAGGAATGGAAGTCCCGCAGCAAATCTCGCAGTACATTGTGTAATCTTGTGAGCAGTTGGACAAATCTTGCATTAAATTGCGTAATCTAGTGAGCGGTTGGATTTAGGATCCGAAGTGCAAGACAGCAAAAGGCACAGGGAGAGATAGCAGCAGCTGGAAAATTACCTGGGTTACAATAGACATGATAACAAGCCAGCCGGAGTAAACAAGCTGTACATTTTTCAGTTTACGGAAATTGCCCGTAGTTGACGTCTGCAGTTAATAGTGAATACAGATGAGCAAAAAGAAGCACATTAATGGGTGTCATATCCCTTTAAGAGTGTGGTTTCTTTTCAGTAGTCACACACTGAGCCACATCTATTTATAACCCTGCTGTTTTTGAGGACTCTGCTACATTTACATGGGAACTGTGCATACACATGCACACACAGACACACACACACACACACATACATATAGCAATGTCCATGAGAACCTGCAGTCTCACACACATTTGCATGTAGGCACTCGTGTTATGATGATACGAGGTATTATTTCCCTCCTGTCTGTGGTTGTGTTAGTGTGGTTAGTGTCAGTGTTCTGACAGTAAATGCATGGTGCTACTCAAAATGAGTAGTCACACAGTGTAAATTTAGATGTGTATAGTGCATGCATGACATGTCACTTACAATACATGCATAAAGAAAGCCTGTCAGTATCTGTGCAATATACAAGTGTGTGTCTTTAGAGGAAGAATCCAACTTTAAAAAATGTTTAAAATGCACCTTGAGTCACTTTTTTATAGTCACATTTTTATTGAAGTTTTTACATTTAAATACAGAGATACATGTTCGAATTATGTATTCCATTGTAGAGTTAGAAAAATTGGACAGATGTGTTAGATAAGAAACAAAAAACAGGGACTTTAAAGTGTCCCATAGAATAGCTGGGTTAATTTCATGTGTATCATTTTCTTTGATACATGTTTTTATTTTCTTTCTGACTTGCTCAGTTTTTACTTTATTGTTCATTATGCCACTGTTCAGTCTCCAAGTTGTGGTTTTATGTCTATTATTAATATTTAAAGTGAAATGGACCATGTTGAGGTCTGAAATATCAGCCACTTTAATTTTACATTCTTTCATTTTGTGCATGTCCCAGTTATTCATAAATGCATAGTCTATTCTAGAATGAGTGTTGTGTGTGTTGGAATAGTGTGTATAGTCTTTCTCTGTTGGTTGTTCTCTTCATACATCTGCCATACCCTGTTCCTTCAATGACATATTCAGGAATTTAGTTAAGTGAATCTTACATCTTTTTGTGTTTGTTGTGTTAGCCTACATCTTATGATCCAGAATGACATTAATTAAAATATCCAGCACACATTATTATGCCTTCTGATTCTGATACTATAATTGTAAATAGAAAGGTAAAAAAAAAAAAAAAAAAAAAAAAAGTTCATCATTTTCTGGCAGGGCATATAGATTGCTTAATGTGACTATCTTGTTCTCTAATTTTCCTTTAACAAGAACAAATTGTCCCTCTTCATCATTAATTTCTTTCAAGCATTCAAAATTGATTGCATTTTCTATCATTATCCTATGGGTCTATACCAGTAATTTCTTTTCCCTATATTCTAATATTCATCCATACTATATATGTATGCTGCTGTATGTGAACCCTGTGCACACTTTTACTCTGTATAAAGTTCATACAAGCTGTGAAAAGACATCTTACTGTGACAAAGCTTCTTCAAGGACGCAGTGGCGCCAGCTGAGACATGGACTTATCTACCATTTATGTAAACACATACGTGTACAACTCGGCAGATTCCTTGAAAAAGCCTGGCCATGAAGAGGCATTTTGGTATTCCGGACACTGACTGCTGTGAGTGTTTGTTTTTACCCCGTGTGCCGAATAAAATCCTTCTTTTGAGACAATTCCTTCGTTTCACTTGATCTTTGTGAAACCAACAGTTTGGTGGAGGATGCGGGCATATCAGAGAGAAGGAAGAAGAGAAGAGCAGTTTTTTTCCTTTTCTTTTCCTCATATCATTCTGTCTGACATCTGGCTGATGGTGCATTATTGTGCCCAGTAACGGGTCAGAGAGAGGAAGTACAAGAGGAAGAAACAAACAAAGAAAAAAAATCTCTGGAGGAAGAACCTGAAGAAATCTGAAGAATTCTGCATTTGATAAGCCCCCACAGTGTCTCTAAGTGAGTATATGTGTAAGAGTGTAAGTGAGGAAGCAGGAACCAGTTTAAATTGAATTCTGCATATTGACCATTCTAAATTTTGAGGTTTGCCAAAACTTACGTGCATATTTGCATACAGAGTGTGGAGTGGACGTATGTGTTGTTACGTTGTTCATATGTTGTTTATTCTTATTATTTTTGTTTATAGGGAACTACGGTGCAGGCCAACAGCTGAAAGAGCTGTTTGTTTTTATTATTTTTGTTTAAAGGGAACTATGGTATGGGCCAACAGCTGAAAGAGCTGTTTGTTTTTATTATTTATGTTTAGAGTTTAAAGAAAAGTATTTTTGTTTTTTCTGAAAAAGGGAACAGGTCCAACAGCTGAAAGACACTAGTTGGTTAATTTTAAGGTATTTTGGGCCAACAGCTGAAAGATTGCTGTTTGCGATTCCAACAGCTGAAAGACGCTAGTTGGGTATTTTAAAGGGAACTAAGGTATTTTGGGCCAACAGCTGAAAGATTGCTGTTTGTGATTCCAATAGCTGAAAGACACTAGTTGGGTATTTTAAAGGGAACTAAGGTATTTTGGGCCAGCAGCTGAAAGATTGCTGTTCGTAATTTTAACAGCTGAAAGATTGCTGTTGTGGTTATGTTTGAGAGGTAATTACGGGTAATACAAAGATACAAACCAAAGGACATAACAGATTACTGTACCTCTGTTTGAAGCATTCTTAAGTGTATTCTTAAGGTATTGAGCTCAAAACCTATCTGGTCAAGTTAGGACAGAGACAGAAATCAGCAGACAGTCTCATTTGTGCAAGGCAGGCTTTGGCTCCATCTGGTGAAGCTTTTTGGAATAAAACATTGATCATTGGGCTTTTTCCGGGTCCCCTAGTCACACTTCTTAAGTTTTGGCTATAAAAAGTGAGAAGTACACTAATCATTTGAAAACAGCTTTGAGTTGATTAGCACTGGTTTTATTGTTTTAGTTTATTGATTGATCATTTGTCTTTATACTACATTATTTCCCCAAGTATTAATCTTGATTCAGTTAATATTATTGATTGTTTTATTTCAGTCTATGCACTTATAATTGATTTATAGATTTGATTAGCATTGGTTTTATTGTTTGAATTTATCGATTGATCAGTTGTCTTTATACTACATTATTTCCCTAAGTATTAATCTTGATTCAGTTAATCTTATTGATTGTTCTATTTTAGTCTATACACTTATAATTGATGTATAGATTTGATTAGCATTGGTTTTATTGTTTGAGTTTATTGATTGATCAGTTGTCTTTATACTACATTATTTCCCTAAGTATTAATCTTGATTCAGTTAATCTTATTGATTGGTCTATTTCTGTCTAGGCACTTATTTATAGATTCGATTAGTATTGGTTTTAGTATTGGTTTTATTTGTTTAAGTTCACTGATTGATCTGTTATACTGCCCTACTTTTCTAAGCATTGATCTTTGATTCAGTTAATTAAAATTCCCTAGTTTTTAGAAATAACTATTTACTGGCTGATTGTTGTTTAAATCACTCAGATTTTATTGCTGTTTTGACTTCTTGAGCCTACGTGTGGTTTATGCTCATTTTATTCTTCTTGATTTTTAGTTTCAACTGGTCATTTGCATTCTGATCCATATAATATTTGGAGTTATCTAATCTTTGCCTTAATTTTGTTCGACCACTCACTTCGATTCTATTGTGTTTTTTCTGTTGCTTTACAGCATTTTAGCCCCACTAGTGATTAGAAGACAAGTATTGATTTGCAGCTGAAGGTTGGCCACTGGCTATATAACTATTTTTTATCAGATTTTATTGTTCCTTCCTAACCCCTTGAGACTTCCTGGTAGTTTTTTGTCTATCGTGCCAGTTATCTTGTTTTATCAGGTCTTATCACTGTTCATAGCCCTTAGGCCAACCCTTAGAATTCCTTTTCACCTTAGGTGTTGCTGAGTTAAAATTTTTTGGGCTTGCTGATAATCCAAACTTTATTTAACCATTTCACAAATTTTAATTTTGAATTGAAGTCCCCAACTGTAGCTCATTAACATTTTTTATCCTTTCATTTTCTGATCATTTTTATTTTTTATTTTTTTCCTTTCCTTGTTCTTAGTTTTAAGTCTCTTATTCTCTAGATCTGAAGTATTTATTCACTTTGTTCAGTAATTTGGTTGTCGGCAATTATTGTACAAATTGGAATTAGCTATTTTTGATTATCCTGTTTTGAGCTCTTTTAGGATCACTGTTAGGCTAATCTTAATTCTGAATTGGAGTCTCCAATTGCAGTTCGTTAACATTTTTTATCCTTTTATTTTTTGGATCATTTTATTTTTATTCTTTTCATTTCTTATTTTCACTTTTATGTCTCTTATTCTCTAAATCAGAATCATTTATCCACTATTATTCAGTAATTCAGTAGAAATAACCATTGTACAAATCAGTATTGGCTGTTGCAAATATTCCATTTTTGTTTGTTTTTCCTCGGTTAATCTTGCCATCTCTGAAATCTACTCCTAAGGGAACTAATTAACTCAATTATACAACAAGCCCTCTACTACTGTGTACTCTAGATTGGAAGCTGACACGAGTTGTGTCTTCATTGTGACTTCCCGGTTCTGATCATTACAGAACACTCTACCTGTCAACAAAATGGCCTCCTCCTTCCTCAAAATGGACGTTTTCATGAAAGAACTGGAGAAAAGCATTCTCACAAATGAACCCAATCCAAAAGCAGCAAAGAAACAAGTTCAGCTAATGAAAGACTTATTCAAGAAATATGCAAAGAAAAAGCTGGTTCACTCTGGTCCAGGAGCATTGCCCCCTACAGAACAACAATGGTACTCAATTAAGGAGTACCACCGAGGAAAGGTCCTGCGCTATCGGACTAACCCCACGTGGACGATTAAAGGTAGGGTCACCGATGTTCAGAAGCTACGACGAATGGTTTACTGAAAGACACAAGATGGCACGCCGCTGTGTCGCAACGACATATGAAAGCAAACACCTCACCAGCATGCTGGTAGTAAAACCAAAAGAAGATGACACAACACATGTCATGCCCTTCAGTGGTGTCAAAAGGACGGCCATGAAATCCGTCAAATGCCCTTCAGTCACTTTCGGTCAGTGACGCTCAGGCTGTCTACGTTCTGGACACCAGTATAAAGCTAATACAGCAAAGGGAAATGACGAGTATGACATAGATGAGGATGAAGCGGACGAAGAAGAAGAGGACGACAAAGAAGGAGACAAGAGAAAGGGACAAAGGTCAAAGTCATCGAATCAAAATCAAAAGTCCCTGAATCGAAAATCTCTGCCACCCATGCCTGACCTAGGCCTGTTCTATCCTCAATCTGACACAGAAGGAGCCTACATAGAGGTGAGCCGGAGATTAAAAGGGGTAGCAAAGGATCATGCCGTATCTGCTCCATCGACTCCCATCCAACTTCAGCCACCTCCTCTATACACAACAATGGATCCGTCAAGGCCCTGTTCATCTACATCCCAAGAGCCAGTCCAACATGCCATCCTCAGTGGATCTCTGACAATGGTTCAGACAGGAACGGATATGACCCAACAGCACATAAGAACCTGCAAGAACAAGTAGGGGCATTGACCAGTATAGTCTCCAGATGGTATAGTACAGTTTCCATGAAGGACCAAACAGTACCACCACAAGCTGGCCAACTGCTCCCTTCATGTTCTACATCCATGGCTGCACCAGGACATGACACCAGCCCAGAATCCCCTGACCCGGAGACTACGCAAAGGCTACAAAAGCTATTGGAAGAAAAGGAACAAGAAGTTATCAAGGAAATGCAGAAGAAAGAGGCAAAGAGGCAATCAAAAGACAATCAAAAGATCCCCACAACAAAAGATTTCCACATACAAAGAGGAGTCGACTACAGGAGTGCAACTGGCCTCAACCCCTTTTTGCCAAGAACAACAACATCAACAACCCGATACGCAGCACCCCAATTCATAGCAGGAGAGTTTTCTGGTATGCTGGATGAGCAACAGATCGATAAGGCATTTATGAGTGGAGACTTGAACTCATTTCCTGAACCTGCACTACCCAACAAAGACAGTCCTGCTGCTATGGAAGAAGCACTGCTGTGAGGGCATACCCTCTCAGAATGACTGCAGATAATAAAAACATCTACACACCTTCACCTTCAAAGACATCGAGGGCTTGATGCTGAAATTGCCAAAACTGACCCAAGGTGCTCCAGTATTCTTCAGAGCTCTGACCTCATTGACCGCCCAAGATAAACTGTGTTGGGGAGATGTCGCTGCAGTGATCACAAGAGCAACAGATGAGGCCACAACAGACAAAACCCGCAAAGAAGTGTCCAGATGCATCGGCTTTCCAATTAAGACTACAACACCATATGACACAATTAAGGCCCAGCTTTTATATGTCATGAAAGAAATGTATCCCACATGCATTCCTGAAGTTCTAATGGCTCTACAGATGAAAAATGGCGAAGACTATTTCTCCTACAAACAAAGAGCAAAAGCCCTGTTTCATGATACCACTGGAGAACCTGTACATCAAGGTACCGGTAGCACCATCCTCTTCTTTATCACTCTTGTAAAAGGCATGCCTAAGTCAGTCCAAACGCACCTGGCCAATGTTGTGGGTTTGTACTCGAAGACAGAAGATGACTTTGATGCACATTGTCAGCACTATGTAGCTAAGTTCCGAGAAGAAAAACAAAAAGAAACTGACGACTTAAGTAAGGTACAAGAGGCTACACTAAAACTACAACTGAAGGAACTCAAGGATGATACAGAAGGCAGGGAAGGCAAAAACAAACCCATCCCTGTGATGGCAGTTGGGGCAGAAGAGAAATCGGAAACACCCACAGACTCAGACTCCACCCAACAGCTTGCGGCGGCTATCAAACTGGCAATGACTCAAATCAACTCCCCACCTAACTTGCAAATGACAGCCCCAGTTACTGCACCTCAAGTGGTATATTCTGTCCCACACCCTGTTCAAATGTCAGCTCCAATCCCAGTACCTCAAGTTGTGACAGTTTGAGTTTGATGCTTTAATTTATTTATTTTATATTATTTTATTATATTGATTTTTTAGGGGTGCCAGCCAGGTCTCTCTCCTGACATATAAGATATTACAGTAGTCAGTTTAAGTCAGTATTTTGTTTGAGTCTCAAACCACACAAAGGATGTGAGCTTTAACTAAACTCACACCCCACACATTAAATGACAAAGAAAAGAACACACATTCAAACCATGTAAAATTCAAAATCATGTATTAAACAATGATTATAAAAAAAATTCACACAAATTCAAACCCACAGTTGAAAACCCAACCCACAGAAAACCCAAAGTTCAAACTCAACAAAATCCACCAACCAAGCAAAAATTCAAACTTAAATCTTCCACAATTTAAACAGTCTTTGGAAAGAAGAAAGTAACACAAAAAAACAGTTCAGTCCATTTAAACAAAAAATTCCATTCCGGGTTTTCCAGTTTTTTCAAAGAGAGAAAAAAAATAATTCAGTTCATTTCAGTTCGTTTGTAAAAAAAAAAACAAGCGCACAGTTCAGGTCAAGGCTTTTTTAAAAAAACGAGAAAGCAGGAAAAAACTTACTCACACACTCCAATGGTCGCAGTCAGTCAGTCCGTCAGTCAGTCCAGTCCAGTCAGTCTGTAATCCATTCCGGGTTATTGCTGCTGGTTTGCTGGTACGTGAGGGAGACTGTCTTGCTGCAGTGAGATGGATTGGATGTGATGCACCAGAGGGAGAAAACGGACGGAGATGAACAGAGTTGTAAACGGGATTAACTGCCGTACTTTTTTAACTCTACTAACGAGCTGTTGCTCCGACGCTTCCGTGTCGTGCCGACTCGAACGCACCGCCGCACTCTCCGAATGCGGATATGGGGGGGGTATTTAAAAACTGCCGCCAACTTCGGGCGAATCAGGTGTCGATGCTGTGGTGACAATTTCCGGCGTGGATCTGGATGCCAACATGCATGTTACAGGGTGTGTGTGTGTGTTTGGGGCAACTTCCAGGTTGTCACAAAGTAGTTCCACAGACTTTGCAACCGGCTCCTGTCACTTGACTAGCGCGTGATGCAATTCTGCGTTTTGGTGTCCAGTTTCAAATCAGATCTAATAATGGTGGTCATTTCACAGCTAAAATGGTACAGGGTGTGTTAAAATCTCTTAACATCTCACAAAAGTTGTGCAGAATTTACCATGCAGTTAGCCAAGGTGTTGTAGAATGAATGAATGCAACTATGAAAAGAAAACTGGTTAAGGTTTGGCAACCTTCAAAACTTGATTGGGTCACGGCTCTTCCTTTTGTCCTTATGGACATCAGGAACAGCGTGAACTGCACCACTTGTTACTCTCTACACATGTTACTAACGGGGAGACAAACGGACAAGAGTCCAAGGAGCCCAACGCATCGCACCGGCATCAGCTGATGAGTCCCGTCCATCGCCACCCGACCTGGAACCCCCAAGAGCAGCGGAATGGAAAATGGGGGAGTACTATTACGATGGTTTTGAATATCTTAGATTTACATGATGAGAAATACACATATGTAACATACATAAACATACGTGTACAACTCAGCAGATTCCTTGAAAAAGCCTGGCCAAGAAGAGGCATTTTGGTATTCCGGACACTGACTGCTGTGAGTGTTTGTTTTTACCCCGTGTGCTGAATAAAATCCTTCTTTTGAGATGATCCCTTTGTTTCACTTGATCTTTGTGAAACCGACAATCCCAACCCCTCTTGCAGCTCCACTTGCATGTGCTATGAAAAAAAAGTGTTTCTATAACCAGATTTCTTCAGCTTTTCATGCTGTTCCTGGGATAAATGGGTTTCCTGGATGAAGATCACTTGTGGTTTCAGTTTCCTAATTTTCAAAATTACCTTACTTCTCTTAACTCACAAGGACCCAGTGTGATGTTTGTGGCAATTCCCAGATAAATTTTTCTTTCAAGTGAACTTTTCCTAAATGATATATCACCATTTATTAAATATTATCTTTTGAATTTTGCATTTTTTTCAATTAAAATCAAGTGTTTTCCTATGTTTAATTAACTGATCATATAGATGATCATAAAAGCTCAGAGTAAAGTCAAAGATTATATCAAAACAGAAGAAAACCGAAGAAAAGTGACTTGTTCAGTAAAATCTATCATTAATTGAACATAAAAACAAGTGTCTCCATTAACCATCATTAATCAAACTCCATGGCTTTTACTGGTGAATCAATGTTATAGAAAGTTATGTGTTTACACGTTCACTATGGAGCCTCTGAATGTCCAAATGGGTCATATCTGATGACCATGAAAAGATGACAAACTGTATTTTACACCAATTATTTAAATATATTGATAGGATTAGTGGATCAACAGTGATTTAACTTTTCATATCAGTAAATGATTTTGGTCACCAGTGGATGTTTGGGTGTTAATGGGTTAACTGGGTTGCTCCACCCATTTACATTTAATGACACTAGTGAAATATTATATTGTTTATGTAAACTCCTGTACTTTCTCTGGATCCGTATTGCAACCATGGCAACCAACAACAACTTCGTATGAACATAGAACAGTTTAATATAGAACAGGGAACAATTTAACTTCCAAAAATAGGCATGTGTCCATGTGTGTGCCTCCCACTTTACCTTCGTGGGGTGAGGGGAATATTTTGCAGCATACAGGGGCCCTCCCCTATGTTGGTTTGGTCTTATTGTCCAATAATGTCTATGCATTAACCTCCTCGGAAGAAGTATGCTCTTAGCTACTGATCAGATATAACAAGGGAAGACAGTCGATCAATATTATGACCCATTCAAAGAGTGCAAACAATATTGGTCTGTTTGTCCATATCCTTATTTAGTCTTTTGAATGCACTCACACACCTCTTTGTCCCTTATTTCCTTTGAAATTCCTGAAGTCTCTGATTGACTTGCAGAGCAGTATCTTCTGAGTCACCGACTCGCTACCACAGTAATGCCCGCTGGAGTCACTCCTCCATCCTGGTCCTGGCTGTACATCTCCCCGGTACCTCTGTTGTGATTCCCCTCCAGCTCAGCTCTTTCGCAGCCTTTACGCTCTCGTATGTCAGCTTTATTGATTACTTGCTTTGACTTTCATTATCTGTACTAGAGATGTGTTTATTTAGGCTATATTTAGACATGTTCATGTGACCTTAGATGTGTTAAGCAGTTATCCATTTTCTCAAAGTTAAAGACTTAATTTCCAGAGGTGTCACATTTTTTTGTTATGACCATCCCTATTATTATTACATTGGCCTTTAAAAATGTACTACCAGTTGACCTCTAGTAGCTAAAAAATGTTACGCTACAACAACGCTAGCTAATGTCAGCTCCTAAATAAACACTACATACATACATGATACCAGTGAATATTACATACTGTAAATAATTCACTGATTACTTGAATTTTCTTTTCCTTTTTTCCCCCCATTTTCTTTTCTTAAACTGATATCCACTGAATTTTCCCCTGGGAGTTAATGAAGTTCATATGTATCTGCTCCCCCTCATGGGTGAGAACTCAATATTTAATTTATTTTATTTATTTTTTTTATGTTAAAATCCCATTGAGATTGAGATCTCTTTTACAAGGGTGACCTATGACAGCAGCAGCCCCAGAAATGTCTCCACATCTATGAAAAACTCTGAATTAGAATACACAGCTGCAGATCAGAAAGACTGACTCAGTCATTCAGTTTTTCCCATGCTAGGTGCCTCAAGGACTTTAATCACTTTAAAGATGATAGTTATTGCATTATGGCAAGAAAACCATCAGCTTTGTCATAATGTCCTCGATGTATATTACACCTTGTTTCAGTCTGGACCCTTCACAGTGTCAGTCTTCTCTTGCTATTACTGCATTTGGTCATTGACTTGGTTTTATCACAATAGTAAGTCAACACTACAATATTATCAATCAAATCAATCAATCAGTCAAATTTTATTTATAGAGCATCACATCATAAGAAAAGCTATCTCATGACACTTAACATTTAGAGCTGGTCTAAACTAGGCTCTTAAGCCAGTTTACAGAAACCAAACAGAATCCTCCTGGAGCAAGCACTTGGTGACAGTGGCAAGGAAAAACTTCCTTCTAACAGGCAGAAACCTCAAGCAGACTCTTGGAGGAAAGTCATCTGCCTTGACAACACGATATCACTACTACAATACACATACATACACAAATAAACCCAATCATTCACACTGCACGTACTGCATATGTTGTTTCTAACAATTTAACACCTGCTATAGCAACTGCACATAACCCCAACCCTAACTGTAACTTTAGCTTTCAGCTGTCAAAACTTTATGGTCTACACTTCAAAGATGTCACCACATTTAATTATAAAATATCTGCAGATTAATTATTAAAGGATATTAAAGTGTTGCATTGTGTGAAAAGACTGGAGGAGTGTTATGTGTAATTCATTAGTTTCAAAGAGGGTGACATCATTACTACATCCGATGGTTGGTGGTACAGCATTATGGCTCCCTGCCATGAGCTCTTAGTTTGTGGGCATGTGAGTGTGAACTTCAGTGTGTGTGTATTTTAGTGTATAGTGTGTAGGTGTGTGCATCCTGTCTTCAAGGATATTAGTTGATAAATGTAATGTACACCCACAGAAGTCTCTATATCTTCTGATTAGGGCTGCACAATTAATCGATTTGAAATTGAAATCGGATTTTTTAATTAGGATGATTTTTCAAAAAAGGGAAATCGTCAAATCAATTTAATCTCTTTCATAGGCCTGCGGGCTACTGTAGGCTCCTCCTGCTATCTGTGACAGCTGTCTTTCACAGAAGTCCATGTAATGATCACGGACGTTAAATCTGGGATAGACCTGCAGTAGTGATACCACTGTAAGATGTGGTTTCATGCACGGATCCCCCAATTCAAATATAACTGCATGTGGATCACTCTCATCTTACGTGGTCCCGCACGGATCTGTACCGTACCGTCTTCTTCCAATCCGGGTCTGGGTCATGGGGGAAGCAGCCTCAGCGTAGCCCAGACAGCCCTCTCCCCAGCCACATCCACCAGCTCCAGGAGAATCCTGCGGCATTCCAAGGCCAGCCCAGAGATATAATCCCTCCAGCATGTCCTGAGTCGGTCTCTTCCACGCACGGATCCCCCAAGTTAAATATAACCACATGGGGATCACTCATATTACGTGGTCCACACACACACATGCATGACTGATGCCTGTCACTGACTTACATTGGTATCACTTTGGTGGGCCCATCACGTTATGCCATCACAGATTTGAGGTAGGAAGCAAAACCTTGCATTGTGGTAGGCTCACAAAAACGACATGCTGACTTCTGTTGACTTTTGCAGTTTTACCCAAAAATCAAAATCGAAAATTGAATTTCTTGTGGAAAAAATTTTTATTTAATTTTTGGCCAAAATCGTGCAGCCCTACTTCTGATGCATGGAAGCCAGCATGACATCAATGCTAAATTTTCTCAGTGTATACCTTCTTTCATTTTGGCCATGCTATCTTCCACTTATTTTTCAGAAAATCAAACCTCACCAATATACAAATGTAATATATGGAGTGCTGCACTTCTACATTCATCAATCAATGCATTATAATTGGGATTTTTGACTGCTGGCGGCCAGCACAAAATAACATAACTCAAGTGACAACGATAATAGTAGACATGCCTACTCAACAGACACTCACTTTGTACATATCTATAGTGGCTTCATACATTTGTTTGCATTTATTTGGACTCGTTCCTAACTTGTGCAATGAAAGGTGGAAAAGGCTTAAAATAGTTGCATTATTTTTAGATGCACCAGTGTTGTATTTTTATTGGAGTGTTTGCCCATCAATTTGTCCCTTATTAAGTTTATAGTGTGATATCTCAGCAAGGGATTGATAGGTCTCCAGGAAAAAAAAAAAAGGTCAAAGCTCACTGTTGCACCTTGAAAAACAAATTTTTCCACCATAACTGCAAGAAAATTGACAGAACTGCACAAACATGATGTATGATCAAGGATAGTGACACGTTATTTAATTTATGGTTAATTTCATATTGTATGCTTCCTTGGTACAATAGGAGGAATTAAGAAAGAAAAAAATAGCATTGGTAATGGTAACAGTGATCAACCAAATTGTTATTTTAACAATAACCATAAGTAAATCACATAAATCCACTATCCTTGAATTATAATGCTATAATCTGTCATGCAGTAATGTAATGTTTCTGAAGTCACAGCACCCTCCACCTTTGACCACCAATATCTAATCAGTTCATCATTGTATACAAGGATCATTTTGTGTCAAATATGAAGAAATTCGCATGAGGCTTGGTCACAGCAATGGCCCAACGTTGTTGCCATATTCAATGAGGCTCCTCTTGAGATATTGCACCAGTAATGGCAAATGACCAACAGTTGGCCCTTTCTAAAAATCTGTGTTAGTATGGGTCCAAAATTTTATGAAGTAGCGATGGAGTATTGACACACCTTGTCACAGATATTTGTATTGGACACAAATAAAGAAGTCAAAATAGTCAGTTTGGGTCAGTGCTGACTTTTTTCAAGGAGATAGGCACTTCCAAAAATTGTTCAACCTCTCTATGATATAAATTTGTATCTTAACAGCATATATGAATGTAATAATAACACGTCGCCTTATAGGTCAGTGGCAATTTGACCACTGATACTGGGGCAAATATGTCATAGATTACATTTCCTTATGAGCAGCTCTACAAACCATTTCATATTTGCTTGCAAATCTACTTGACATTCATATCTCTCTCAATTTGTCCTTCTCTTTTACTCCTCCGACTAAATGTCCTGCTGCATATCAAAAAGGCTATCAAAGACTACATTACTCACTTAATTCTTCACTGGGATGTACATGTAACAATATAATTATCTTATCAAAAAGAATACTTAATTTGCCAAGTCTGTTTCTGGGAATTTTAATGATTCATGTCAGATAGTGAGATACTATAGCTGTATTTTCATTTGACCATTTTAATCTCTTGCCCTGTATCCCTCCTGCTGGGCTGCAGCCTAAATTTTTCTCCTCGTATCTCCTTCCCAGTATAAAAAGAAAACTACCTTCATCTCCCCTTCCCTACCTTCCTCTACTCCCCATTCCATCCTGTCCAGGCCTTAGTTCTTTCCTGTCCTCCCTCCCCTTCTCCCATCTGCCTTTCTCACCACCCTTGCCGTCCTTCAACTCCTCCCCTTCCCCCGCAGTTATGGGTCTGACCCACCTTCCCTCTGCACGGGCTTGCTTCACTTGCCCGTTGCTGCGTTGTTAGGTGAGGTAATCTTAGTTATAGCCATTAAGTGTCCCTTCACACTCATACATGCTCTGTTTGAGCATAAACACTGGAATCATAAAGCTGACACTGCTGTCATTCAGACTTATAGCACATGTGAATGTGTGGGCTTGAGCACAGAGGGAACACTCCAAAAACAAAAAGAAAGAATTGCAGTGAATTCAACGTGAAAAAAACTGCAGGAACTTTACCACACTGAACAAAAATATTAATGCAACATTTTTGTTTTTGCTCCCATTTTTCATGAGCTGAACTCAAAGATCTAAGACTTTCTCTATGTACAAAAAAGGCCTATTTGTCTCAAATACTGTTCACAAATCTGTCTAAATCTGTGTTAGTGAACACTTCTCTTTTGCCGAGATAGTCCATCCACCTCACAGGTGTGGCATATCAAGATGCTGATTAGACAGCATGATTATTGCACAGGTGTGCCTTAGACTGGCCACAATAATAGGACACTCTAAATTGTGCAGTTTTACAGTATTGGGAGGGGGGGGACAATCAGTATCCAGTGTAACCGCCATTTGCCTCACGCAGTGCAACACATCTCCTCTGCATAGAGTTGATCAGTTGTGGATTTTGGCCTGTGGAATGTTGCTCCACTCTTCTTCAATGGCTGTGTGGAATTGCTGGATATTGACAGGAACTGGAACACGCTGCTGTATATGCCAATCCAGAGCATCCCAAACATGCTCAGTGGGTGACATGTGTGGTGAGTATGCTGGCCATGCAAGAACTGGGATGTTTTCAGCTTCCAGCAATTGTGTACAGATCCTTGCAGCAAGGAGGCGTGCATTATCATGCTGCAACATGAGGTGACGGTCGTGGATGATTGGCACAGCAATGGACCTCAGGATCTCATCACAGTATCTGTGCATTCAAAATACCATCAATAAAATGAACCTGTGTTTGTTGTCCATAACATACGCCTGCCCATACCATAACTCCGCCGCCACCATGGGCCACTCGATTCACAATGCTGACATCAGCAAACCGCTCACCCACACAATGCCATACATGCTGTTTGCCATCTGCCTTCTACAGTGAAAACCGAGATTCATCCATGAAGAGAACACCTCTCCAAAGTGCCAGATGCCATCGAATGTGAGTCCACTCAAGTCAGGTACGACAATGAACTACAATCAGGTCGAGACCCCAATGATGACAACGAGCATGCAGAGGAGCTTCCATGAGATGGTTTCTGACAGTTTGTGCATAAATTCTTTGGTTATGCAAACCGATTGTTGCGGCAGCTGTCTGGGTGGCTGGTCTCAGACAACCTTGAAGGTGAAGATGCTGGATGTGGAGGTCTTGGGCTGCTGTGGTTAAAATCTGCATTTTTTGACTGTAACTCCCTCAATTTTGCAGAAAGAGAAAAATAACTAGTATCAGATTATAAAGTGTGAAAATATAGGCCAAAGTTCTCTTTCAAAGGCCTCTAGCCTATAACGGTTTCATTGTTTGCCGGAGGGCAAACATATTGGTCACTTCGTATGCCTGTTTGTCTGTTTGTCTGTATGCGCTCTAGCGGTCACATTTCAAGCATTATTGATATAAAACCATGACCAAATGATTTGCCATATTCTCTAGTCGACCTGATTAGCATTTGCCAATAGTAGGCCAAAGTACAGCCTGAGATATAGATCAAAGTTTAAAAATGGATATTTCACCATAAGTTCCATCAAACACATCGTATCAACTTGAAACCAAAGCCAAATTGTGCATTTTTCCATTCTGCATCTGATGGTATGCATCATGACGTCATAAGGGTCACACCCTCATTAGCACCTAGGGGTAAATATCAGGGGGGTCAGTAAACTCAGTTTTCTGAAATTTCAAATGATTGTAATATCGCCAATATACATTGGATCATACCAAAATTTTACATGCACCATATATATATATATATATATATATATATATATATATATATATATATATATATATATATATATATATAGAGAGAGAGAGAGAGAGAGAGAGAGAGAGAGAGAGAGAGAGAGAGATTTGAGTTTTTGGCATCTAAAGTGACCAGGAGTCAAGTGCCTAATTTACATATTCACAAAATGGCTTCTGTCTTGAAAACTAAGACAGATATCAACTAACTTTGTAGTATCAATTTATAGGACATCGGATATGATCTTTCATTTGGTACCGATTTAGTTGTCTTTCAATGACCTTGAAAGGTCAAACTCAAGGTCATGATTTTCAAAATACCCCATTTTTGACAGTAACTCCCTCAATTTTGCAGAAAAATGTCTAGTATCAGGTTATGAAGCGTGAAAATATAGGCCAAAGTTCTCTTTCAAAGGCCTCCGGCCAGCACACTGCCTTTGGCAGTTTCAGTTTTTTTTCAGTGTATATGCTCCATTCACTTTTTGTACAACAACCTACATATGTAATGTGTGTTTGTGTGTTCAGGGGATTCCACAGTTTTCTCTGCTCAGTGTCTCATTACATCATCACATAGTACTCTGAGCTTGCTCACACAAAAACGCAGAAACACACAGAAGACACTAACTGTGCACAGACACAAGCTGCTTGACACACAGGCACAAATAGACAGAAAAATTGTAGCCTCACCATAGCTTTGTGTAGATATATTGTAATGAAGTCATATGATTGCAGAAACACACTGGCAAGCTCACTGAATGTCACATCAGCCTCCAGACGTTAGTCTGGTTTTGTCTGTTTTGTCTGTCATTTCCTGTTTTATTTTGTTAAGTCCTCCTCGTGTGTCATGTCTGGTGTCTTTGCTTCCTGTTCCCAATTACTCCCACCTGTGTGATTACCTTTCCCCGCCCTGATTCGCTACACCTGCGTCTCGTTTTTTCCTCTCCCTCTTGTGTATTTAAGCCCTGTGTTTCCCTCTGCCCTGTGCCAGTTGGTGTTCTACCTTTGTGTGATACTTACCAGCGTTTTTGGATCCTGTTTGTCTGTTTGCCTGTTTTTTGACCTGGATTGCCTTTTTGACTCCTGCCTTTTGCTCAACCCTTGTCTGTGCCTCTGCCTCCAACTGATTCCACGTGTGATCGACCTTTTGCCTGATTTATTGGTACGTGAGCCTGCCTGTTCCTTATGTCCTGTTGCCTATCCGTTTGCTTACCCGTGTATGACCTGGTTTGGACTCTGACAATTCTCTGTTTTCCCCTAGTCGGGTTACCGACGCGTGTTACCGATCCGGGCTGTGAAGCCCAATCTCTGGTCCTGTCTCTGGATCCTGAGAAGAGTCCGGGACCCATTGCCTTCAAGGATCTGCTTATTAATATTGTCTGTGAATTGTCATTTATTATTGTGTTTAATAAACACAGTGAACTTTTACGTCTGCCTCCGGGTCTTGCAATTGGGTTCAGTTCCCATACTCTGACCATTACACTGAAGGCTTCTGTAATAACATTTCAGTAAGAATGTGTTAATGCTCACCATGAGGGAACAGGAAAGGATGATGAAGAGAAATAAGAAAGAATGGCAGAAGAGCAATCAGTCAAAAAGAGGCAACAAGACTAAAGGAAAATGAGGTGAAGGGTGTGTTGAAAGAGGGTGAGTTACAAATGAAAGGCATGCAAACTCACATGCATACATTTGGAAAGTTTATAATCCATTCCACAGCACATTGGCCTGAGTGTGAAAGAAAAAAATTACAGGAAAAAAAGACAGAATAAAAGAACTAAAGAAACATATCTACCAAGCTGAGTAAATGCAAAGAAACATATGCACAATAAATAAATCTTCTTGACATTTAAAACATCCTTCCAGGATTTAGATTCATGTTTCTATCATCAGTTGACTTAAGTTACTTTCTGTCAGTAGTGTCAGTTCTATTATGAGACTGATGATGTACAGGTCTGATATGAAAAAGGAATGAACATTGAATATTAAACCAAATCTGAAGTTGCCACAGTCATGGCCAAAAGTTTTGGCAATGCCACAAATTGACTCTTGGCTTACGTGTGGCAAATTGGCCAATGAAAATCTATGAAACTGCAAAAATGCTTGTATATTTTCTTTTGCCCTTGAAATACATGGAATACAGTCCAAAAGTACTGAACCAGCAAAGTTAGTAAAAAGAAAATTCTTGTATGTAAAACTGTAAAACTGAGGTCAGGAACACCCATCAAATATGGCAGATTAAGTCATGAAAATATGCTTCATCTGAGCTTCTGTAGCTGGGTTTCCATTATAGTTTTCCGCAAAATAAAAGAGATATTTGTACAATTTCAACAAAGTACAATTGGTGCTTATAGGTGTTTCCACTGAAGAATGTTTGGCTTCTGGTGTGTGATTCTAGTAAAGTCCCGTCTCGTTACATGTCATAATTCTCGTAAAATACTGTATAGTTCTCACAAGATGTTCATTTAAAAATAAGCCTATCTACATACAATTTTCAAGTCAAAATGTGTTGTAGATTTTGAAATATAGGCATGTTGGGGTGGGGGGTGGGGTGGGGGGCATCTGACCGAAATACGCCGGCACAGAATGACCAAAACTAAGCATAATGAGGCTGAGATGCAGCTAAACAGAGAAGCCAGTGTTCAAAGACACAGCCATTTGCAGAGAAACAGACCAAAGTAACAATATCAGACAAACAGAACACTGTGCCATCTCCTACCATTTTTCTTCCATATTGTTATGCCCCACCATCACAAACTGACAAAACTCCACAACTTGATACAGTTAACAAATCTAGATGTCTGCTACACTGTACCTGTGATCACTAGTAATGGATGGGACCTGGGGGAGTTCTTACAATACACATGGAATTTGATTCCAGTTATTCTGTTGCCTGCAACAGAGCAAATTGAAAAGCATAAACTGCAGGATACAGCCAAAGTTTCCATTGTGTGTGCTATAGTATAGATTTATCTGGCTGACACTGTAATTAGGATTTTCAGGAACTGGAAATGTGGCTGACTGACTGCACAGCTATACCACTGGCCAACTACCTCTGACTGAACAGTTTTGTGACTAGCTGCACAGCTGTTTAAATGACTAACAAGTAAATTGATCATGAGTCTCACTGGCTGATGGCCTGGTTACAGAGCAGCTGACTGATTACGATGACTGACTGGCAATTTGCTGACTGGGGTGTACCTGGATCTTTAAGGTGTTGGGCAAAAGCTGCCTGACTGGTTCTCTAAGGTTCCATTCCAGTGCACAGGTCCGATTTACTACTCATATTTGATTATTATTTCTTATATTTACTTATGATTTATCAGTAAAAGTAACAATGTACACTGTGAAAATACTCCAATATAAGTAAAATGTTAACACTCTAAACCATCTAAGTATTATCAATAGTCAGTGTGCAGTAAAAAGGTCCTTGTTAGTGTTTTATTGTTATATCTGATATTTCTGGATTCATGTGTATTAGTTATGTGCATGTTACATTTTACTGCTGCACATTTAAGATTGATCTCAATTGAGCTACTTTATAGTGTTTGAGTGAGTCCATCCAGAACCAAATTTGACAAATATCAATTTAGAGCCACCTTTCTCAATGGTGGGTGACCCAAAAGTAGGTTGCAGTAGAGAAGTGTGAAGGTAAAAAAGTTTTCAGGCTGTTTATTGCTTTAAATGCCATCTAATGCTAGACTTTTATTTTGACTGATGTTTCAGAGTTGTGTAGTAATTGGCTGCTTATAGACCAGATGGCCCAAATATGACTGAGTTAGTCTAATATGGATTTTCCAAACACTGACAATAAAAAGAGACTTAAAGAGCAAACATATATCACAAGTAAAATATCAACAGTGAAAGTCATCTGGAAGCAAAAGACACAATATTTTCACTTAACAATACATGAAAACAAAAGATTGTGAAAGCTTTCTTACTTTTATTTTCAAACACAGTAGTGATTTTCTCTGAGTCGTGTGTATATTTTCCTTTTAAAAAGCTCACTTGACAATAGACACGGGTTCATTCATTCTTGGTTTGAATTCTATAACAGCGGATCACAACTTGATGATCGGGGAAAAATGTGAGACCCAGGTCCAAACCAGTTGAGCAGCACTGATCTAGAGCACAGGTGTCGAACATGCGGCCCGCCAAAGGTTACAATCTGGCCTGCGGGATGAATTTGCAAAGTGCAGAAGATATTAACAGTCAAGGGTGTCAAACTCAAAAATAATAGTTTAATAACGTAGAAATAATTACTCCAAATTTTCTTCTTGGTTTCATGAGAAAAAAATATGACATCATGCCTATAAATAATGGCAACAGCAATTTTTTCTCTTTGATTTACTGCAAAGAACATTATATTCTGATATCCTTTAATAATAAAACGTCAATAACCTGAAAAAATATGAATGACCTGAAATGTCTAAAGAAAAATAAGTGCAATTTTAACAATATTCTGCCTGTTTTGTGTCTTGGTAGACCTGATCTGTAATGCACATGTATAAATCATAAGTTGAGGCATAATATTGATCAGATTTTTCTTATTACAATTTCTTATTATTTTTCTTCAGAAATGTCAATTTTTTCAGGTTATTCACATCTTTTTTGTTTGGATAGTTTGTAAAATGTAATTTTTTTCATAATTTAATGTTATTTTTTTGCATATAAAAACTTTGGAGTCTTCATTATTTATAGGCTATTATGCTATTATTTGACTGGTTCGGCTCACTGGAGATCAAATTGAGCTGAATGTGGCCCCTGGAAGAAAATGAGTTTGACACCCTGATCTAGAGTGACATAAAAGATTGTTGAAACAGGTCTATTTATAGGTTACATTGCTAAAACTCAGATCTGATCCAAGTACCATTATATGGAGGTGGTCCCAATCAGAATCCAGAAGATCAGATTCTATGGGATTTTTAGTGTTCACACTATCATGAAATCACCAGATCTGAGTCAGATGTGAGTGAAAACATCGGATTTGCCTCTTTACCTGTAGTGTAAATGTAGCCTAGGTTTCTAATGAGTACTGCAGATTGTCCAGTGTTTATATGTACATCTGTGTTGGAGTGGAGATATCTACTTGTGCACATCTCTCTGTAGCTGTTTAATGTATCTGTTAAGTAATAAGTGGATGTGTGTGTGTGTGTGTGTGTGTGTGTGTGTGTGTGTGTGTGTGTGTGTGTGTGTGTTGTATCTCTATGCACAGGGAGGGTGCCTGTTGCTCTCTGCTGTTATACAATACATATTGTATAACAACTGGAGGCGTGTGGGTGGCTCCTGCCATCTGGAGAGATGTAGCCCTTGCCATATCTCACACTACACTCTGCATGTCAATGTGTGTGTGTGTGTGTGTGTGTGTGTGTGTGTGTTTTGTGTCCTCCACCCTACTGCTACAAATAGATACAGCTTCATCTACGGTGGGTTGGTTCCTGAGTTTATACACATAATGTGTGAAAGGATAGTTATAGTGTATTCCTTGTTTACCTTTTTACTTTTTTACTTTTTTCATCATCATTAATAGCTGCTGAGGTGTTGTATTACAGTATATTGATATATTAATGTATAAATATTCCTTACACACATAAATATTCCTTACACACATTAGTTCTTCATTGATGGCTGAAAACAAGCTGTGAAGACTTCATTTTCTGGCTTGGCAGGAGCCAAAGCCCTAATGTTTCACTCCCACTTGGATTTCCACAGAGATGGATACAAACAAACAAACAACCAAACAACTTCTCGGAACTCCAAGTCTACAACTATACAAAGACACACACAAAGGAAGAGACTGAACACACACACACATACATGATAAATAAGGTGCTGAGACAATCTATTCCATCAACTCCAAGTCAGGGCTCAACAGTGAACTGTTGCTATGGAGAAGAAAACCATGGCTTTCCAGTCTATTTTAAGGATACCAGTGTTACATATTATTCCCACCACATATATCAGAGCCAAACAAATTGCAACAGAAAAAGAATAGCGTGTACCTGGTAGAGCAAGCAATGATCGTCTTTTTCCATTCTTCATTATTTGCCCTTCTTGATTCTACCAATCTGAAATTAATCATGCCACCAAAATGAAATAATTATGTTTGATATGATATCTGCTTTCCAAATTGTAGTATGTCTTACAGTATTTACTCTGACATCAATAAAGTGACACTTATGGACAAACAGTAAACAAAGTAATAGTCTAGTATTTCTTATTACCAAATAATTTCTTTTACATACGCTGAAAAACTGTGCATGCACACTAAGACACACATGACTTCTTCAAGCTTAATGTGTAAAACCCAAACAGTTAGTCGGGTGTCATATTGCATGTGTTTTAAGACTTCACACCTCCAGAGGAAGCTGCTGGAGCACACATCCTGTCTTCCCGTCTAATCGTTGACTCCCAGCAGCCATCACCTAACTTACAATCAAGGTTATAATAGTTTTGGATTTTTAATTAGAGTTTAGTTTTATTTAGTTTTGACTTTTTTTCTCTAATTCAGTTAGTTTTAATTCGTTTTTAGGGCATGTTTGCTAGTTTTTATTAGTTATTGTTTTTTTCTGAATGCTTGGCTTTAGTTTAGTTTAGTTTAGTTGTAGTATCAAATTAAGTTATTTCATATATTTAGGCCCGAGCTGAGTAACACAGGGCCTATTGAGTCTGCAGTGGGTGCATGGGGACGAAATCGCCAGTGACGCAGTCGCCTTTCGCCACTGTCGCCACCCTCACACATATTCACATTCACAGCAGTGAGACCTTTCCGAGCATGTACATGAAATGGACACAAACCACATATTTACACCTGCTTGGAATGAATGGGAGTCAATGGGACATGCCCAGCTGGGGTCAGTCATGTGTGTGTAAGTGCACGACACGTGACATTGGACCCCACAGACATGTGGGGGACCTCAAGAGCTTTCAAATAAGGCCAAATACATGGTTGCCACGGAAATGGCTATATTGTTCTTGCTCAGAATAGGCCCGAGCCGAGTAAAGCTGGTGCAGGGCCTACTGAGTCTGCAGTGGGCGCATGGGGATGAAATCGCCAGTGACGCGCTCACCTTTCACCACTGTCACCACTCTCACACATATTCACATTCATGACAGTCAGACCTTTCCCAACATGTACATGACATGTACACAAATCGCATATTTACATCTGCTTTGAATGAATGGGAGTCAATGGGACACGGCCAGTTGGGGATAGTCACGTGTGTGTATTTGCACGACACGTGAAATCTGACCCCACAGACATGTGGGGGACCTTGAGAGCTTTCAAATAAGGCCAAATATGTGGTTGCCATAGAAATGGCTATATTGTTCATGGTCAGATTATTATTATTATTTTTTTATTAGGCCCACGCCGAGTGAAGCCGGCGCAGGGCCTATTGAAACTGCAGTGGGCGCATGGGCACAAAATCGCCAGTGACGCGGTCGCCGTTCACCACTGTGGCCACTCTCACACATATTCACATTCACGGCACTGAAACCTTTCCGAAGATGTACATGACATGTGCACAAATTACATATTTACACCTGCTTAGAATGAATGGGAGTCAATGGGCCACACCCAGTCGGGGTCTGTCACGTGTGTTTAAGTGCACGACACGTGACATCGGAACACACAGACATGTGGGGGACATTGAGAGCTTTCAAATAAGGCCAAATACATGGTTGCCACAGAAACGGCTATATTGTTCTTGCTCCGATTATTATTATTTTTATTTATTTATTTATAAATTTTTAGGCCCGAGCCGAGTAAAGCCGGCACAGGGCCTATTGAGTCTGCAGTGGGTGCATGGGGATGAAATCGCCAGTGACGCGGTCGCCTTTCACCACTGTCGCCACTCTCACACATATTCACATTCACGGCACTGAGACCTTTCCAAAGATGTACATGACATGTGCACATATCGCATATTTACACCTGCTTTGAATGAATGGGAGTCAATGGGCCACGCCCAGTCGGGGTCAGTCACGTGTGTAAGTGCATGACACGTGACCTCTGACCCGACAGACATGTGGGGGACCTCGAGAGCTTTCAAATAGGGCCAAATATGTGGTTGCCATAGAAATGGCTATATTGTTCCTGTTCAGATTATTATTATTTTTTTATTAGGCCTGAGCCGAGTAAAGCCAGCGCAAGGGCCTATTGAGTCTGCAGTGGGTGCATGGGGACGAAATCGCCAGTGACGCGGTTGCCTTTCACCACTGTCACCACTCTCACACATATTCACATTCACGACAGTCAGACCTTTCCAAAGATGTACATGACATGTGCACAAATCGCATATTTACACCTGCTCAGAATGAATGGGAGTCAATGGGCCACACCCAGTTGGGGTCAGTCATTTGGGTGTAAGTGCACGACACGTGACATCTGACCCCACAGACATGTGGGGGACCTCGAGAGCTTTCAAATAAAGCCAAATACATGGTTGCCACGGAAACGGCTATATTGTTCGTGCTCAGATTATTATTTTTTTTTTTTGTCTTATTTTTCTTTCTCCTGCGCTTTGAGCTAAATTTTGACCCCCTGAACATTTATGAAATCTCACCAAATTTTGCCCAAAATTCAGAAATGTGCAAAATTGAATTTACATATAGTAGATGTCGGGAAAGAAATGTTGCTGCAGCGCCCCCTTGAAAAGTGGAAATGCATTACGTCAATGGGAGCATGTCCAACAGAGTTTGTCGTAGAACCACGAAAATCGGTGCACAGATTCAACATGAGGAGACAAACAAAATATATTATTGTGGCCATGCCCCTAAACCAACCGGAAGTCGGTCAGATTGGATTGAAATTTCCAAAATGCTGAGTCAGCGTTTTCGCTGACGTCATATTTTAACTATGTCCTCCTTGGCTGTTTGGCCAAATGAGCTCAAAATTGGTGTACAGTATCTAGAGAAGTGGGGCATAAAAACTTGGCCGAATTTTTGGGATTGGTGTCACTGTTTTTGTGTGACAACGTCGCAAACTTTGCAAAGTTTCTTCGGGAATTTACCATTAAAAAATTGCTTCAGCTCAGACATACGAACACCGATTTGGCTCAAATTTGACTCAGATGTCCATCTCCCAGGCCTACACCCATGTATTAAAAGAAATTGAAATTTCGCACTATAGCGCCCCCTACAAATGTACATTCACAAAATGACATCAGTTTGGCAATACGAACACCGATTTGGCTCAAATTTGACTCAGACATCTGTCTCCCAGGTGTACACCTATTCATCAAAAGAAACTGAAATTTTGCACTATAGCGCCCCCTAAAAGTTTTTTTTTTTTTTTAAATTACTTCAGTTCCGACACACGAACACCAATTTGGCTCAAATTTCACTCAGACATCTATCTCTCAGGCCTACACCCATTTATCAGAAAAATTTGAAATTTGGCACTATAATGGCTTCAGTTTGGACATACAAACATCAATTTGGCTCAAATTTGACTCAGACGTCTATCTCCCAGACCTACACCCATTTATCAGAAAAAATTGAAATTTGGCACTATAGCGCCCCCTACAATTTTACCTTTACGAAAATTACTTCACTTCTGACATACGAACACCAATTTGGCTCAAATTTGAATCAGTTGTCAGTCTCCCAGGTCTATACCCATTTATCAAAAGAAATTGCCATTTCGCTCAGTAGCGCCCCCTATAAATTTACCTTCATGAAAATTGCATCAATTCGGACATACAAAAACCGATTTGGCTCAAATTTGACTCAGTGGTACATCTCACAGGCCTACATCCATTCAACGGAAGAAATTTAATTTTAGCTGCATAGCGCCCCCTGCAGATTTACTTATATATAAATTTCTTTAGTTCGGACATACAAACAAAGATTTGCCTCAAAGTTGAATCAGTTGTCAATCTCCCAGGCCTACACCCATTCATCAGAAGACATTGAAATTTGGTGCTAGAGCACCACCTGCTGACCGATGGACATACTTGTACTGGACATGCCCGTTGCGAGGGCCTTTAGATGCCGCTTGCGGCATCTAAAGGCCCATCTATAGGTTTTGTAGATGTCAGTAAAGAAATGTTGCGGCAGCGCCCCCTTGAAAAGTGGAAATACATTACGCCAATGGGAGCATGACAAACACAAAGTTTGTTGTAGAGCCACGAAAATCGGTACACAGATTAATCATGAGGAGACAGATAAAATATATTATTATGGCCATGCCCCTAAACCAACTGGAAGTCGGCCAGATTGGATTGAAATTTCCAAAATGCTGAGTCAGCGTTTTCGCTGATGTCGTATTTTAACTATCTCCTCCTTGGGCATTTGGCCAAATGAGTTCAAAATTGGTGTACAGTATCTAGACAAGTGGGGCATCAAAAGTTTGCTGAATTTTTGGAATCAGTGTCACCGTTTTTGTGCGACGAGGTTGCAAACTTTGCAAAGTTTTTTCGTAAATTTACCATTACAAAAATTGCTTCAGCTCAGACATACAAACACCGATTTGGCTCAAATTTGACTCAGACGTCTATCTCCCAGGCCTACAGCCATGTATTAAACAAAATTGAAATTTTGCACAATAGTGCCCCCTACAAATGTACATTTACAAAAATGACATCAGTTCGGACATACAAACACCGTTTTGGCTCAAATTTGACTCAGACATCTGTCTCCCAGGCCTACACCTATTCATCAAAAGAAATTTAAATTTCGCACTACAGCGCCGCCGACAAGTTTTTTGTTTGTTTGTTTGTTTTTTATTAAAATTGCTTCAGTTCGGACATACGAACACCAATTTGGCTCAAATTTGACTCAGACGTCTATCTCCCAGACTTACACCCATTTATCAGAAAAATTTGAAATTTGGCACTATAGCGCCACCTACAACATTACCTTTACGATAATTGCTTCAGTTTGGACATACAAAGACCAATTTAGCTCAAATTGGAATCAGTTGTCAATGTCCCAGGCCTACACCCATTTACCAAAAGAAATTGCCATTTCACGCAATAGCACTCCCTACAAATTTACCTTCACGAAAATTGCATTAGTTCGGACATACGAACACCAATTTGGCTCAAATTTGACTCAGTGGTACATCTCGCAGGCCTACACCCATTCAATGGAAGAAATTGAATTTTGGCTCCATAGTGCCCCCTACAGATTTATTTATGCAAAACTTTGTTCAGTTCGGACATACGAACACTGATTTACCTCAAATTTGAGTCAGCTGTCAATCTCCCAATCTCCCAAGCCTACACCCATTCATCAAAAGACATAAAATTAGGTGCTAGAGTGCCATCTGTTGAATGATGGACATACTTGTAGTGGACGTGTCCATGGCAAGGGCTTTCAATGCCATTTGCGGCTTTAATTTATCTTCGTCACCATCCTATTCAAAGAAATTAGTGAGGTTACCCTGGACACTTTATTTGGGGGTTGGGTTAGGGCAGCTCATTGACTGAGCAGAGACACAAAGTACAGTACAATGTATAAATTCCCTATAGCAGGTTGGGGGGGGTGCGATCTATACACAATGTCACTTACGTGAAAATAATGTGAAGATGTGTAAAGCGTGAGAGGAGATGCACAAAGCAGCCAGCAGCAAACCAGATAGACACATTTATAAACCAGCCAACCAGCAGTAAACCGCATAGAAACATATAAAAACCAGCCAACCAGCAGTAAACCCCATAGAAACATATATAAACCAGCCAACCAGCAGTAAACTGCATAGAAACATGTAGAAACCAGCCAACCAGCAGTAAACCACATAGAAACATGTATAAACCAGCCAACCAGCAGTAAACCACATAGAAACATATAAACCAGCCAACCAGCAGTAAACCGCATAGAAAAACATATAAACCAGCCAACCAGTAGTAAACTGTATAGAAACATATATAAACCAGCCAACCAGCAGTAAACTGCATAGAAACATATATAAACCAGACAGAAACATGTATAAATCAGTTCAGCAGCAGTAAACCAGACACCTTAGCAGATATCTCACAGCTTAATCATTTACAGTTCTATTATTAGCCAACTTTGCTTCATTTCAATTCAGCAACCTGTAGCTAGTAACATCAAACATTTTTAACATTATAAAAGGTAACATACCTCTGTAATTGGATTACTTTTCATCCTCCTCTTTTCTCTGCTTCTAAAATGTGCAGTTAAGGCCTTGGAAGGCCTTTTCATGGTGATAAACTCTCCAACCTTTATCTGGAGGCTTAGTTCAACACCTGTCTGATACTGTCATTCAGCTCTGCTCTGTCTCTGTCACTCACGCACACCACAATGAGAAAAAAAAACAAAAAACAAAAAAACAATCCGACCCACGCATCACTAAAAGAAATCCCATACAGGACTCTGCTGCTTTGTCCCAGCTTTAGTCTGCATGTTCCAGGTAGAGTGGGGACCAGAAGATGACTGTAAACCACAAGTGACCAGACATGAAGTGCCCTATGGTGCCTCCAGCTAAAATTGCTGGAGTGAAACAAATCAATCCAACATTGACAACGACAAAAATTAAGGGAATTTTTAAAATAATTTTTATACGTTTTAGATAGTTTTTTAAGCACACAATACAGTGTCAGTTAGTTATTGTTTTTTTTCTTTTAATTCAAGTTTTTATTTATTTCAGTTAATGAAAATGTTTTTTAAATTTTAGTTTTTGTCATTTCATTCATTTTCATTAACAATTATAACCTTGCTTACAACTTTTAATTATTTCATAAACAAAGCTTTAACTGATACTTTGTGAAATCGTTGATAGTTTACTTATGAAAATCACTGGTATATTCTACTAGAGTCTATGGTTTTCATTCAGAAAAGGAGAAATAACTATATCCATGTAAGGTATAAATATTTATCAAGTTACGACCGAAAAGAAAATTTAACGTCAATGCAAGACCAAACCTGCAAAACAAAACTGTCTCTAAATGTCTGAAACACTGACATTTATTCTCAAAGTAATGTAATATAAATAGATTTAACCTAATCCACTTTAAGGATGAGTCTGTGAGTTGAGGGAAGTCTGAATGTTATTTATTACTTGCTTCTAACACTGACAAGTAAAGTAAAAAGAGACTTGACAAAGTCCACACAGAAATGTAGCCTGATCCATGGAAGTCATGTGACTCCTTTACAAACATTTATCAACCTTTAAATGTGCACCAAAAAAAAAAAAAAGATTAAAATAGGTCACAAATATTTCTAAGTGGCTATTGACACAGTACAGTGGCACAAAATATTGGTTTGTCTATTACCACAGAGCCACTCAGTGCCCTCGTTATATCATGTCTAGACTAGTAACTTACAACCCGAAAAGTACTAAGACCATCATATAGTGAATAGGTTGATCTGAAACACAGCGGACATTTAGCTCAATCAGTAATGTATTGGACTGCAATGATGAACACCAAGACTCAATTCCCGGTAGGAGCAGCAGAGATTGTTTTTTTTTTTTTCTCTCTTTTTTTCCTTTCTAAAGATTTTCAAATGGGGTTAAATGCAACATTGATATAAATCAGCCAGTGGGACAATGTTCCGGGTGCAGAATTCCACAGGACCACAGCACTCAACTGACACAGAACTGACACAGAACTGAGAAGTCACACAGCACAATGCTGCATCCATCTAACATATAGCTCCACCAACCTTCTCCAGCCTCCAGAGCAAAGTACACCATAAAAAAACATATAGAGTATTTAGAACAATAATTCCTATTCTATACTACATATACTATCACTAATGTGTCGTATCTTCCATCAATTGCCACAGTACTGTGGTAGCAAAATGCACAAAACAATGCACTGAAGAATATGCCATATATTACCACAGTACTATGTCAACAAGAATCGATTGAGTTCATGTAGCAGTATCCCTGATTGTCTCTAGTACAAATGCTAACACTTGATTGGTCTGTGGCAATAGACAAACTGATATTTTGTGCCACAATACTGTGGCAGTAGCCATTGCCCAAATATTTTTGGTGGAAGCACTAGAAATTTTACTGAGATGAAAACTAACAAATTGAAGTAAATTAAAAACCTGCACTCAAAGGTCAACTATGTAACATTTTGCAATTTAGTTCAAACTCCGCCTCCTCTCTTTTCAATAGAGACCTGAAGTCCCACCCCTTTCATTGTGCCCCATGGAACTTAACTCTGGAAAAAATATGAACGCTGGCCAATGGTGATAGGCAAATAACTCTTTTATACTGTTAGAATTGTGCCACCATTTACACATATGATGCTTGTTAATTTAAAATATAATTATATGAGTGAAGAAAGTTGCAGTTTATTGTAAAGGACAGTACAGAAACATCTAGTTTGGTGTGAGACAGCTCAGTGAACTGCATCTCTTGTCGGACGTGATACACATCACTAACGCAGAAATGGCCTCTGCCGTGGCACATTTTCTCTGTTCGAGGTGGAAATTATTAAAGGGTGTTGACAATCGCTAAAATTCTGATCATCTTGAAGCTGTAGAGACATCTTCAGCAACTCTGGACAGACTGTCACCTTCACAGCTTTAGGATGTGTTTTCTCTCTATTTTCATATTGTAAAAATCTGGACAGTTTATCACAAACTGTCTTTAAATTTACAAACATCATATGTCTAAATTATGTATAATATTAAAGCAAATCAAAAATTACTTGTCTTTATTATTTGACTATAATACAATTATTTACCAAAATCAGTCCCCATGGGTCACAAACAGAAGGGGTAGGATTTTGCCTTTACATGAACGTAATGCCCATGACCCTAGTGAGGATAAGGCGGGATCAGATAATGAATGAATGCATGAACATAGTGGTAGTCAACTGAGCAACAGAGTGAATGAAGAGAGAAAGCAGCAATAGCAAGGGAAAAAATGCTATTTTTCTAATTGTTTTGTAGTAAAACAAAGCACAAAAAAAAGACACACAAAACTATTGCAAAATTGTACAGAAAAGCTCTAGAACAAAATACAGAAAGGAATAAGTAATATATGTATAGATTTTCAGAAACTGTCAAAATTATTATGAGAGGTGCAATTTACTCACATACGGAATTAACAGCAACTACACATTAAATGGGAACAATTGTAGTAAAGGTCATACGACAATTGGAAAACATTGCATTTGAAAGGAGAAATCTAGTTTTTTATGCCATAAACAAGTAAACACATACTCTGATGAGGCTTTAACTCTATGTTGCAGGTAATTTCTCTTGTCAAGACAGGAAGGAAACACCCATAGTGTTGCAAGGAGCCAAAGTGTAAAATAGTGTTGTTTCAAAAATGAATAAAAACTGCCCCAAGTGAGAGATTGTCTGGTCTACAAAGAGGAACTGTAACACTTGAAAAACATTTTTTTACCAGCAGAAGCACAAGGTGTTTTATTACATGTTTACACACATCCACAACTGGCACAGAGCATTGAAAACAGTAGGGGATGAAATATAATCCACAGGCTGTGCAAGACATGTTAAGACAGAAGGGATCTGAGCCCTGTTTTTTACCAAATTTCCATCATGCACACTTTGCATAACGAGATCATTTCTACTCACTCATTTTCTTATATTTCATTACTAAAAAGAAACATCAAACATGCAGGAGCTCTAACACTGACATTGTTTATGATCAATGTTCGTGAAGTGTTCGCAAAATGACTTGTCTGAAACATTTGTGAAAGGAGTTTTCTTTCAGCTGCACACATTTACACATTGTCCATCAATGAGAGTAGAAAACTTCCAGGCACTAGTATAGCACACAGGAAGACCACCACTGTTGATACGTCATATTTCATCCTTACTACTTCCTTGCTACCTGACACCAAACAGGAAATAGTTTTTGCACAGATCCCTGAGGCCTGTGTAATGAGGGTTCTGTGTGAGTCTAAGTTTGTGTTGATAGAACAGTATTTTGAGTGCACACGAGAGGGTGTGTATACAGGGATTAGTTGCCTTTCAATCTGTTTCTTATTTTTGACCTCTGTGCACAAACACACAAATGCACACGCAGGAGAAAAAAAAAAACAACAGAAAGAATGAAAGAGCAGAACAGTCGGTAGAACATCCACATGTGCATGTAAGACGAGTTACAACATAGCGGTCAACATAGCGATTATACATCAGTGTAAAGGAACATTTGTTCCCAACTCCCCCAGAGCAATACACAACTAAAATCAGGCTGCTCTGGATCAAAAGACAAAGACAAAAGAAGTTCGCTCGAGAGCCTACGCCAGTGGAAAAATATTGGAGGGGCCTCATAAATAACTGGACCAATGACACCTCAAATCATTACTGAAGAGTAAAGGAGACTGAGGAGGCAAGAGGAGACTTGAGTCAAAGGCAGGTCAAAGGCATTGTTCTTTATGATTATCATGTGTTTATATTACATGATATGGAAATCTACTCTAGTCTCTGGATTTTAAAACATGTACTGTATTAATGTATTAACACTTTTGTGGCATGTGGGGGCTTTTTTTTTTTTTTTTTCAATTTGTTTCAAAAACAGAACAAGTTATATAACACATGAGATAGGAGCAAGGTGAGTAAGTACACATTTGACAATGAGAAGTATACAGAAAGCAGTGCACAGGTTGAAAATAGCTGAAAGTTGAAAATATAAAATCACACAATTATGACAGATCACAGCCAGATCACAATCATTAGGGACTCAGGAGTTGCAAAATGTGATGAAAAGTGCATAGCAAGCTTAAACAGATTTAGCCAGACTGTTTGCACTGTTGTTGCATTTCTATCACATAGACAGAGTGATTGTCTTTAGGCTATATATGAATACTTACAGTACCGCAACAGAAAGTAATGCTGTGTTTCTGTGCTGTTTGGTGGAGGAGGTCTGAAAACCAAGCTAAGATGGATATTTTCAGAAGCAGTGGATTTTGTCATGAAATTGAAAATGTTACATCCTGATTTACTTTTGAAAGCTTCCTGTTTGCTTCCTGTTGGGTTCCTGGTCCACCTGTACCAGTTTGATGGCAGGCCCTTTTTAACCAGGCCCTTTGTTGTACTCATCCCCTCTCTCTCGGATCCAGCTCTGCAGACCGCCAGCCTCAGAAGCACACTTAGGTGCTTCCACCAAGCAAACTTTAATTTTGGTTTAATTCTATTATTCATTCATTCATTTTCTGAACCCGCTTTATCCTACTAGGGTCACGCTTGGAGCCTATCCCAGCTACATAGGGGTGAAGGTGGGGTACACCCTGGACAAGTCGCCAGTTCATCGCAGGGCTGACATATAGAGATAAACAGTCACTCTCACATTCACACCTATGGGCAATTTAGATTAACCAATTAACCTATTAGTGCATGGGTTTTTTTTGGATTGTGGGAGGAAGCCGGAGTACCCGGAGAGAACCCACGCAGACACGGGGAGAACATGCAAACTCCACACAGAAAGGTCCCACCCCCCGTCGACTGGTGTTGGAATCGAACCCAGGACCTTCTTGCTGTGAGGCACGAGTGCTAACCACTGCACCACCGTGTCGCCCTTAATTCTATTATGAATCTATTATTTTCAATAAACCTTAGTTTATTTGTTACTTCTCATCTTGTGTCCATTATTATGTTCGGTTCATGAGCCAGCCGTAACAAACAACACAAACTTGTTGGTATTTTCACTACAGCATTTGTACAGGTGTCTGTCTTCCAAATGTGGAACTTCTGCAGCTAAAACACTGACTTGTTCACCTGTATGACCTATATTTGAGGCTTCAGTTACATTACACAAAACAACAACAGACATGTACAAACTGGGGTGTGATGCCATCATTTTCTAATCTTTTGAAAAGCGTCACTTCAAAAGGCGTTTTTAAAGATCTTTGCTTCACTGGCCTAAAATGCAGTTCACATGGGGTTGTGAGGGCCAAACATAAAGAAAAATGTAAAGTTTTAAAAATATCCAGGTTAATGTGGCACCAAATATTAAAAAAAGTTATACATTATAGATTAGCTCCTAATGTGTGCTGAAAATGCAGACTTTAACCTCAAATTTTTTTTTTTACTCATGCTTCATAGCTTACAAAAATATTTTCAGATATTTAGAAATAATGCATTTTGTTTTAACAACACTGAGTCAAGAAAAAAATTAAATAAATATAAATGAAATGACAGGAATGTTCATAAATACCCAGGTATAAATGGTAAGAAGTAGTTAAAGAATAACACATCTGCAAAAAGACACATTTGCTGCTATTTGACATGCGTTCCCTGTAGAGCAAGCTAAAAGTGCACCATTCATCAAGTTCTGTTGTAAAAAACAAAAAAACAAAACTTGACACAGCCTGGTCTACTTGCCAACCACTAGACCACAACATCCTCCTACTGCAACATGGCTCAGGTCAATTTGAACTGGCACCCAGTATTGATATGTGACACCAAATCCATACAAGCAAGAGACATAATAACAGAGAAGCCCACCATCTCTGAACCAGCCTCTTTTTTTTCTTGACTCTTATCTTGGCAGTCTGTGACAGGCTGGGAGAAAACACAGAGGGCACCGGCGCTGTCAGCGATAAGCTCTGGGTAATACACAAACTGAGCAAGAGACAAATATGTGTAAAAGTATTTTCCCACCAGTTGGTACATGTCAGTGACTGCTGATGGGTCATTAGCAGTAGGAGGTATATGGTCTGCTAAATGTTAATCTGATCTTTATTTAGTGTTTTACAGGGGCGATTCTACGATCAGAGGTTTAGGGGTGCTGAGCACCCAGAGTGCTGCCTCGCCAGGCAAGAGAATTTCACTGTTTTGTACATTTTAACGCAATTTTGGACCATCATTCCCACATTTGTGAAAGAAAAGCATAACATTTTTTGGGTATGAGAAACTCTGTAACTAAACCATCAAATCTGATAAAAGTTATTTAAATGCTGAGCCACAGTAAAAGAGGAATGGACTGGAATCATAAAAGAAATATACCTTACCCCTAATTTCTGGTGGAAGACAATCCTCCATTTTGATACAGCAGCTCCTCAACATATACATATACAAGAGAATGGGTTTAACTCCAGAGGAATATTAATGTCAGTGCTACCAGATCTACTTCAAAACACTGTCTTCACATGACAATACATTCCCTTTACAGGTTCTATCAGTGGAACATTTATAAATCTGTTGTATAAATGGACAGAAACGTACGTTGTGGAAGAACAAACCATCATATACCGTCAAAACATCAGCAAATCAGTTTTGGTCATTTGTGTTCCAAATAATCTGATTAAAATACATAACATTTAGCACATTTAATCTCTGAGGCAGATAATTTCCAAAAAAAAAATGTAGACCAGTGTATATATTAAGTGTCTCTCTGCTCCCCTCTCTCTCTTTGTGCTTTAACCAAAAGGCAAATAACTAAACAATGTGTTTTATATGTAATAAGAGATATAAACTGGTACATTTATCCAGTTTATGACATCATTGTAATAGAATATTTGATTGCTGTGGAAAATGAGGTTACACGAGTTGATCTTAGAATCTTACCTGAATCTGGCTCTTTTTTAATTTTTCAAAAAAAAAATAAAACAATTGTACATTCATGATGAGGCTGGCTGTCTGCACACACACACACACACACACACACACACATACACATACACATACACATACACATACACATACACACACACACACAATAGGAGTTAATGGACATCTAGTCAGATAAAGTCAGTAGCACCTTGTCCTTAATATGAACACATGCACATGACACAACAGCAGCTTCTCTTAGTCCAGTTCAAACAGAGGACAGAGGTTGACTGAACCACATGGATGGAACATTTCCGAACTACAAAAAACATCAGCTAACTCCCACCTAACGTTTCAATGCAGCAAAAATAGGGACTGGTGATGATAATAATATGTTGGTATTAAGTAGTGGAAGAAAGAAATGTGTCCCATGTCCTGGTTTAAACAAGGTACTTTCACCACTACTGTATCCCAACTCTGGAAGGCAGCGCCTGTGCGCACTGCTCTATACAGGTGGAACGGTCAGAGTCTGAATTGAGGAAAGGGGGGAGGGATGGGGAGGATCTCACCATTTTCGAGACAAGGTGGTGGTGGTGGTGGTGGTGGTGGTGTGTGTGTGTGTGTGTGTGTGTGTGGGGGGGGGGGGGGGGGGCTGTATTTTTGTTGTTAAAATATTACATTTCAGCCATGCACTGAGAATGGTTTTGACATTTTTCTAGCATGTTAAGAATGGATATGAAGTAAACAAGAAAAAAAAAAAAAAAATCAGCAATCTCAAAATATTGTAGGGGCGGTGGGAATCAATTTAGGGGTGCTTCAGCACCCCCAAAAATGGGCTAAAAATGCCCATGGTGTTTAATGTGATGCTGAACTCCTGTATGTGTGCTTATGGTCTACTATACATCTGGACCACAAAATAACAAAAGTGATCAAATATTTTCTTGGTAGTTTTTCTAGGTTCAACTGGACTAGTATTGCTCTGTTGAAAATGCTTCATCTCTCATCCAAGAGACTTCTTCAGTTGTAATTGCTGGTGGGGGAAAGCAGACATATGCCGCATTTCCACTATGTGGAATCGGCTGGACTTAACTTGGGTACCAGGTACTATTCCTGGAGAATGTTTCCATTACAGCATACTACCACTTTAATAATAATAATAATGGATTAGATTTATATACCACTTTTCTATGAACACATACTCAAAGCGCATACAGAGGATCCATTATTCATTCACTCTCACATTCTCCCTCTGGTGGTGGTAAACTCCATCTGTAGCCACAGTTGCCCTGGGGCAGACTGACAGAAGTGTGACTGCCAATCTGCGCCTACGGCCCCTCCGACCACCACCAAACATTCACACACATCCATACACCAGTGTGAGTAGCAACACTGGAGGCAAGGGGGGTGAAGTGTCTTGCCCGAGGACAAAACAGCACATGGACAGAGCGGGATTCGAACCACCAACCCTTTGGTTATTGGACGACCCGCTATACCATCTGAGCCATGGCTGCCCCTACCTTCAGTGCATGGCATTCCTACTGGCCGCTAGGGCTGTTTTTGTTTATGTAGGTGGCGCGAGAGAGCACATTTTGGCACCTATGGGGTTAATTTTTATATTTTATTAAATTTTGTGCCAGATTTGACATGTGTGCCAAATTTAGGGAGTTTTTGAGCATGTTTAGGGGGTCAAATTCCAGTTTAAACTGACGTTGGAAAAATAAGAAATGAATGAAATATAGTAGGGCCTTGCCTCTCCAGGCAAGTCCTCTCACTGTGTGAGTGAGAGGGACTTATCTTCCAGGTTCAGTTCCTAATAATAACATAAAAAGGAACAAAACACAATAGGGTCTTGCTGTTCCAGGCAAGTCCTCTCACTGTGTGTGAGAGGGACTTACCTTCCAAGTTCAAATCCTAATTAAAGCCGCAAGCGGCATTGAAAGGCCCTCGCCATGGGCACATCCAGTAAACGTAGGTCCATCATTCAGCAGGTGGCGCTCCAGCACCAAATTTTATGTCTTCTGATGAATGGGTGTAGGCCTAGGAGATTGACAATCGACTGAAATTTGAGTGCATCTACAAAACCTATATGTAAATTCAATTTCTCGCACTTCTGAATTTTGGACAAAATTTGGTGAGTTTTCATTAATGTTCAGGGGGTCAAATTTGAGATAAAAGAGCAGGAGAAGAAAAATAAATAAATAAATTTAAAAAAAAAAAATCTGAGCAAGAACAATATAGCCGTTTCTATGGCAACCACGTATTTGGCTTTATTTGAAAGCTCTCGAGGTCCCCCACATGTCTGGGGGGCCAGATGTCACGTGCCGTTCACTTACACGCACGTGACTGGCCCCGACTGGGCGTGTCCCATTGACTCCCATTCATTCTGAGCAGGTGTAAATATGCGATTTGCGCACATGTCATGTACATCTTCGGAAAGGTCTCAGTGCCATGAATGTGAATATGTGTGAGAGTGGCGACAGTGGCAAAAGGCGACCGCGTCACTGGCGATTTCGTCCCCATGCGCCCACGGCAGACTCAATAGGCCCTGCGCCGGCTTTACTCAGCTCGGGCCTAATAATAACATAAAAATGAACGAAATACAACAGGGCCTTGCCTTTGAGGCAAGTCCTCTCACTCTATGAGTGTGTGAGTCTATGAGTCTGTTAGCAAGATAATTCAAAAAGTTATGGACGGATTTTCATGAAATTTTCAGGAAATAATGGTACTGGCACAAGGAAAAAAAAAATTTTGTGGTGATTGGGGGGATTGGGGGAGGCACTGATCTGCCTTGGTGGAGGTCTGTGCTCTTCAAGTACTTTTCTAGTTGTCAAATGTGTTGTAGTTTTCTCAGTCAAGTCTTTGTTTTCATTCTCTGTTAAAAGTTACACACCCTAGTGTTTCACTGTTTTGTTAATTTCACTCATTGGCTAAAATTTGCTTAGAGGTCTTATTTATCTCTTTTTGCATAAGAAATCAATATAAGTGAATCCCCAAAGGAACTTAGTGTTGGAAAATGCAAGTTATGCAAATTTACAGGATTTCAGTTATGCTGCAACATGTTGATGGTCATATGAACTGTTTTCAGGTCAAAAATGTCCAATTTTATAACAATTAATGCTATATTTTCATGTCACAAATGGCCAAGTTATATTTTAACTGAATTTACCTGAAAAACAAATATTCTGTTCTTTTAGATTCCCCAATTTTTCTTACAAGATTATATACTACATATCACGTTTTATTTTTACAGGCTGCAAAATGGGGTATCGTGCTGATCCATCCTGCTTCTTTTACGCGAATACATACATTAAGAATGTCACACGTCACTTTTCAAATCAACATTTTTCTAATAATAAGCATTTTTATAAAGAAATAACAATTCATATTGTTATTTACTCTTTAGTATGATGATAAACTATACAATAAATAAGAAACAGTGACGTGGCTGCTGAGCATCAGTATGATGGGATCTGTAACAACCATGTCACATCCATCCACTGCCACATTGTGTTTTTGTTAAGCTGTTATTGTTTTAGATCCACAATACTAACATTTATGAATTAGAGGATAATTAGCAATAGTAAGTATATAAGTTTATTACTAAGAAAGTACTGGTACTGACCAGATCATCATGGGTAATGTCACGTCCGTCCACTGTCATGACCGTCCACCAGCAAAAGTTTTCACATACACGTGCTATTCAAAATCCAATATTTCTGAAAATATAGCTTCCACTGTCAAATAATATCAGTAGTCTGTGCACAAATGTATTAGTATTATTTCAACACAGTTCTATGCATCTCACAACTTTTTTTTTTGACAAAAATTTCAAACTCATTTGACCCCCTAAGTAAATTTTAGCCATCACATATATTCTAATGCTTAACAAACATTTTATAATTATCCCTGTCCTGAATGTTCTATCCAAAGACTTGTGTCATGTTCAAGATGTAAAGATCTGTTTACAAGCATGAAATAACCATCTTTTACTTTGTTTCAACACACATTTTTGTGATCTGATTTCACGTAGTGAAAATGATCAAGCACTAAATATCAAAAAGAGACTTCCACTGCATTTTTAATTCTGTTACATCTTTTATAACATTTTTGTCTTGTTATGTTTGTTATGTTGCTGCATCATGTTTCTCTTACATTACTGTCAACTTTGGGCTTTTAAGTGGTTTTTTGCAGTTTTGGGTTTTCATCTTTTTTTTAACGTTATTTTTTTATGTCATGACTTACTTTTTTTTTCTTGTCATTTCTCTGATCTTTTATGATCCTTTCAACTTGTGTCTTTCATATTGTGTTTATCTTGTTTTTTTTGTTTTTTTTACATTGTTTTCATTCTGTCATATTTGTTACTGTTTATGTTAATATGTTTGTTATGTTGTGTTTGTCTTATGTTTGTTACTTTGTTTTTGTCCTACATCTTTTACATTGTGATATACCTGATTGTTTTTGTCTTGTTTTACTCTTTACATTGTATTCCTTTGTTACATTGTTTCTATTTTATTTGTTCTGTTCACTGTCTTTTCATATTCATTATGTTGCTCTCATTTTGCTGTGCCTTGTGTTTTGTATTTTTTTGTCATTTATGTGTTTTACATCATCTTCATCTTGTGCCTTTTACAACATTTTTGTCTTGTTGAATTTGTTAGATCTATTTTATCTTGTTGTACTTGCAAAACATATTCATCTTGCTGTAATTTTCACATGGATATCCATTCTATCGATATGGTAATTTTTGGCCTGATAATACTTTTGTCCATATAATACTTTTGTCCATATATGGCCCACTCTCATTTTACCATCACTGTTCCAGTTTCTACATTGATTATAAGAATGGCCTGAATCCAGTCCAAAGTAGTTACATATGAATACGGATGTCTTCAAAGTCAGCTTTCTGTCGGCCTGTGTTTGCTTCTGGAGAGTAGGGTGTACACTGTTAGCTAGTGAGGGTGCAAAGATGACACTACAGCAGTAAATAGCGCCTGTCTCAATGCACAGGAGATTTTTAGACACAGTAATAGCAGGCTGTAATATGGGCCAAATCTGTCCCCAAGGACGATGCTGGATTAACCAACACCACTCAAATCACACAAATACACACACCAAACTACTGCTTCACAAATCAATCTCCTCCCTACCCTTCCCTCCCCTCCACTTACTTAACGGAAGACAATAAAAGAAACAAAAAAGAGGGTGCAGGGAGAGATAAGAATGTGTGTGAGAAAGAGGAATGGAGGACGAAAAAGACAGATCTGACGAGGGAGAGGAGGGGGAGATGGAGACAGAGAAAAGAGGCCAGGCGTTTCAATAATTCACTAACTCCAGCTTCATTTAGAATAGAATCATCTCCCAAAACTGGACCCATGTGTCCTCCACACATGACACATCATCCACAGTGGCTGGCTCACTCATAAACCCAGTGTGCAGATGTGTATATGTCTGTTTGTGTGCATTTGTGTAAGGGTTTGCAAAGGAAACAGAATGCAAAGACACTGTATGTGTCTATGTGTGAATGGGTGTCTGAGTGCAGCTCTTCTGACTAGCAGACATGGATTTCTATTAAAGGATTAATGTAGATTAATTAGTGCAGCTGGTGCAGTGAGAAGAGAGAGAGGCTGAGGAATAGACTTCATTACATCTTTATAGAATAACTCCAGCCTTTTTCACCATTTACAGCAGCCACTATGTTTGACAGTAGCTCAGCTTTACTACAAGGCTATGGCAGGTTAAAATACATAAAATAAAATACATTTCTCTACAAGGCTGTCACTTCAATATCTCCTGGATGTTTCATTGTGTGTGCATTTATGTGTGAGTATCAGCACAAGTCAATACTGAACATAGAACTAGATAGATGGATCCCTGTGTATATGTTTGGGTAGAGTGCATATGTCCTTTGGTGTGTGTTTGGATGCAAGAGTTCTTTAACTTGCTGTTGCAATTGGAAAACCATGTTGGCATGTTCCAACAGCATGGAACCATGGAACCTTAGGGATGGGCAATGAAACAATAATGAAATACTATTTACATCATGATACACATTTTATCTTTGGGGTTTGAGTTACTTACACTGAAATACAACATTTTAGTTGAAGAACAACTCATGTTGCACTCATTTTCTTTATTTTAACTTGTTCTTAAATTAAAATTGATGCAAATCAAAAATGCAAAGTAAACACTAAATGTTATAATATTAGGTTACAATTGCAGATGTGTTACCTAATGAGTTGGAGAAAAAATATGCCACTCTAATCTCTGCATTTAGAGAACAGAATTATGAAAATGAATGAAATTTATAGTATAGCTATGTATTACAGATCAAAAATACAGTTCAAACTTTCAGACAGTTGTGGAAGTTGTTTTGATTCTAAATAACATTTCAGTTTTGATGATTGCGGCTTTGTGCTCCTCTTCATCATCAGTTTATGTTCATCCATGTTAAACTTGACAGTATTTGAACAATGTAAACTCTGCCTGTTTCCTTTCAATCGGTCTACTGAAGGTTTTTCACATATGTCTATCACACCAAAAGTTAAACATCATACAGCAAAGCACCTTCCAACCTCTCCGAAGACAGAAATCTGTAAGCCACTTTTGGATCATGATGCAGCAGTTGAGATGGTTCATTTTACGTTGTTTGCATTTCATTGCATCTTTTATATTGTGGTGATCTTGTTGTGTCTTTTAAAAATAATTTAATACACAACATCTATCTGCCTTCTTCAACTCTAACGCATAACTGAAAATCAGCCTTTTGACAGATATCATGATAATTTTCAACATCCACTGATATGAACTTTTTCATCACTGTATCACTTATGGCCCTTACTGCAAGCTGTAGTCAACATATTCAGACATTTCATATGAAACACGAAGTTCCACGGATTATCACATGGTAAACACTTTGCACAAATTGAACGCTTTCCTTCTGAACATGAAACAAATGAGGTGCAGAGGAAAGTAAACAAATGCTATTTCCTTAAAGGCATCACTTAAAATATAAAAATACTTAGAGGAAAATAAGCATTAAAAGTCTTTCTATTTTGTTGGTTTACATTTCATCATACACCAGCTGCCTATCAGCTACTCAGGATCAGACAGACCAGATGGAAGAGACAAGAGAGAGAATGAAAGAACACTAAGTGCATACTGGAGGAGGAGGAGGAGGAGGATACTATGCATGTGTGTGTTAAAGTGTATGTGCAGTTATGACACACATTTGTATTTGTAATAATTTACATGTGTGTGCGTGCTCCTGTCATTCACAGTGACCTGCAGCAGCAAGCTTCTCTGTTATGTAATCCTTGCTGTCAAGTGCATTCACACACACCTCCGCACAGACACACAAACTGTACGCAAACAGGCACATGTATACTCTACTGCTGGTGCCTTCACACAGCTCACACGTTATTCTGTTGTCGTAGTGAGAAAACCCTGTGTGGTATCTCCACAAAATCGAGGCAGGAGCATACCTCCCTCCTACAGCTGCAGGTAAACAATAACTTGAGTGATTAATGGTTCAAGTCTGCATTCTGCTCAGCTTTCATCCCAATTTATACCAATGAATAAATCATTTCAACTGACAAGCTATCATAGTCTATCTACCTTCCAGCAGATGAATGTAAAGTGTTCATTATTGGGGTATTTTTTGGAAACAAAATCCTTTTACTTTGTACTTCTACATTTACAAACCTATTTTACATCAAGTCTGAAAAGGTTAACACTTCTGATTTAGGTTACTAACTCTTCTGTTCTTCAGATTCATGAATATGACAAGATGACAGTTATTTCTTCCCTTGCTGTTTATGTAACATCCCACTAACCAGTCAACACAGCCTACAGTTATGTACAGTGGCAGGCTCAAGGCATTGTGTTGCTCTGTCATGTGTACAGCAAGTTCTCTATCGAAGGTTATCACAATACTGTATCATGTCCCACCAGAGAGTAGCACTGAATTATTGCTGAGATTATATCATGTGAATTATGTAGAACAATGACATGTTCATTAAAGGGTGTAACACTAAGCAAATGAGTCAAATATGGAAATAATGACGTGTTTAACTCAGGGATTAAAGCAAAAATTTTTCATCTGACTGAAAATTTTCTTCTGATCAAAATCATTGGCCACTATTAAAAATGATGCAATACAATACTACTATAGCGTACAAGTTTATATAGTCAAATTTGGCAATACTGTAAAACACACTGAATGGGAGAGTGTACAGGTGTAGAAGATTAGTAACATGGATAGAAAAAATGTCATGAGTGGTATTGGTGGGGGGTCTGGGGGTCCTCCCCCAGAAAATTTTTAAAGCTTCAGGTCAATTTTGGTGCTCTCTGGTTAATTTTAAAGGGTATGAAAACCTTTGAAGCAAGTGAAAATAATAACTAGAAGAAAACCTTACTGCAAAAAATGAGTGAAAAACTTTTTATTTAACAATTTAGGAACTCCTAAAACATAACTCCAACTCCAACAGCACAGGAATTTTGGGGAAAATGTCTGTGTAAATGTAACCCTAACCAACTAATCTTTTATTTTTTCTGCTTTTTGGCACTGAAACCAAAAGTTTCAAGCTTGGTCATTCCGGATCTATTTTTACATCTATTTTTCACGCATCTCTCAATAGTTACCACTTCAGCACCTTCCTCAACAAACGTGTCCATGATGTCGTATATGCTCGCCAAAATAATCTGTAAGTCGTCAAACCTGCATCCACAACCCCCTCCCGCCAATATCATGTTCTCTTTTGATTGGAAGAAATGATGTCAACTGAAATTACGTCAACTTAAACAGAAATTATATTCCGTTACAGATACTCTGAGGGTATTTAAAATACAGTGGCTTTGCAAATACCAAGGGTGTTACTCATTCATTCAATTTTATCTTCATACTGTACCACACAGATAGAAATAAGATGCTAAACGGGTCAAAATAAAGCACTTATGGAGTCGGGCGCCTAACCGCGTTAGGCAGCCTTACACTGTGAGTTTAGAGACGATTTCTCACTCGCGCGACTCTTTCTGGGATCGGGCCAGATGTGCCTCTAATCGTGTGTCGTGCGTCGTGCAGTGTAAATGGGGTAAAGAGAAGCGATTAGCACCTCACGACCACCTCACGACCAGCAATCGTGTGTTCGCAAGGAAAACAGAGCTGTTTGAAATCCTGCTCGCTCCTCGTGAGTGTATCGTACTGTCAAAGCAGTGCCACGAACTGATGTGCCTCAAATTCTCACACTGTGCATGCACGAACACAGACGCGTACAGTAGTGTACAAGCTAACAGTAGCTGACTATTGGCCTAGTGCAGTTTAGCTGTTGCAGCTTACCTCTAGTTCCTGCTGTAGGATTGACAGCCCAGACTGTCTACGTCTGGCCAACCAATTCCTGCACCAAACACGCTGTCGTCTTTTCTTCTTTTTTGATTCCCCGCAGATAATGGCAAATATTACCAAAGCAACTCGTTGGTTTTTGTTCAGCGCTACCATTTCGTGGCTCACGCCAATACACAATTGTCTATGCACTTTTACGGATTCCTTGGTATTTTAACGTTGTATTTCCGGATACAACACTCGAACGTGTCGTGCGTCCTGTGGTGTATGGTCCTACAGTGTGAGCAGTCAGGTCACATACGAGCGTCGGTTCGTGCAGTGTGAGAACATGAATCGTGAGCCTGACTGTACAACTGATTCCCACAGTTTGAGATGGAGCTTAAGGGCGCGGCGCGCACAGCGCACAGCCACACACACTAGTCATATACCGACAAGGGGAGATAAGCTATGAACCCAAACATGAAGGTACATAGATCAGCTCTGTCTTCTTCCCTTTTCGCTGTGGTTCTTTCATAATGAAAGCTACTTGTTAGCACTAAACTACAGTTAGTCTGGAGGCTGAACTTCGGTAAAACTGAACTTGTCCATGTGTTTCTGAGGCACAGAATGAGCGGCGTTTCCTTCCAAAGATAAATAGTCATCAATCTCTCCTCCCGACATAAAAATAAAGAAGTCATCTTATTATCATCACTGTTAAACCTATCAGCCCCCTGTGCCTGTGTTAAACACCTGCAGACCCAGGACAGCAGACCCAGGACAGGATCGCGGTGCCGACTGGACTCCGCGAAACACGTGGGGAAGTTACTTCAAAATGACTTTTTTCCCCCCTCTATTTTTCCATTTGACGGAAACCCGTCATGGTGACGGAGAACTTTAATCCCTGGTTTAACTACAGGACTAGGCAGATGTGCCTGAGTTAATTCATATCCTGTTGATAAATTATAGAAAACACTGAATTACTAAATGAGACATGAGCATGAATCATGATTTTAGCAGCTGACCACAAGAACAGAAACTGACAACAGTCGATTACTGTGTCTGCATTTTTGAGACTGATCTGAACAGATCAACCAGAGAAGTTGGGAAGGGGAATTTTTACAGAGAGCCTGGTGCAGTGACTCTGTTTCAGCTAAAGACACAAGAAACAAAGATGTCCATTGTGAATTGCCATAATGTTTACATTTTTACTACCTCTCCCTCATGAAAACAATGTTAAATGCACTTTGGTGGAATGCTGAAACATCAATTACTGAAAGATAACATTAGCAATCACTTGTAACACTGACATTTACATGTCAGTTGTATCAGAGGGGAGGAAGAGTACAGGGGCCTGGTCAGGGACTTTGTGGACTGGTGTGACCTCAACCACCTTCAGCTCAACATTTCCAAGACCAAAGAAATGGACTTTAGGAGGAAGAGGCCCAAACTGATCCCACTCATCATTCAGAACACAGGGGTAGAAGTCGTCTCCAATTACAGGTACCTGGGAGTCCAGTTGGACAACAAGTCGGATTGGTCCTGTCACATGGAAACTCTGCACAAGAAGGGACAAAGCAGACTTTATTTTCTGTGGAGATTAAGGTCATACTACATCTCTTCTGTGTAGATTCTACCAGATTGTGGTGTGTTGGGGAGAGGGAGCTCACGCCTTAGAAAAAAAAAGACTTAACTTATTAAGAAGGCAAACTCCATCATCGAGACTGAACTGGACACAGTTCAGCAGATGGCTGCGGTGAGAATGCTCAGGAAACTGAACTCTATTTCAAACAATGAATCTCACCCACTTCACCATCTTGAGGTGTCCCGGGAGAGCACCTTCAGCCACAGACTGCCCCCCCGGTCCAGGACTGAACACAGCAGGGGGTCCTTCCTGCCAGCTGCCATCTGACTCTTTAATATTGCTGAATTATTGTATGGTTTGCCTACTTAGATGTGTTTTTATCCCAATGCATGAAAAGTGGGGTTTTCATCAGTTAACGTCACTGTAAATTCCTTTGGAACTTCAGATTAACACCTACCAGTGGGAATTTGAAGTCAGCACAGAAAATTCTCTCTAACTGCCTGGAATTGCAGTGAATTCCCAACCTCTGGTTAGAGAGCCTTGGCAATAACACCTCCCCTAGCCCCTTGGGCTATGTGAGGTTTTCGTATGTAAATGGTCCTGCTGTGAGGTGTACAAATGCAAATGGAGTCGTACACGACACAGCAGTTTACAGTGGAGGTGAGACAACAACTCACTGACTTGAATACCAGGCAGACACTGCTGGATGACCAACCAGACTGTGGCTGTGGACAAGAACCAGAAAAAGGCTGGTGCACAATCCAAAAATTGTGGTAAGTACATATTCAATTAATTATTAGATGTGTGCTATTTGGGTGGGAATTTTATCTTTGTGTGACTTTCTTAGTTAATTGCACAGTGTATGATAGTGTGGTTTTACTTGTGGAACTGATTAAAGTAATGAATCTGTCACATTGACCTGCTTGAACCTGGAGGTGTTTGTTCCTCAAAGTGACAGATTTTTTGTCTTGTATTTTTTAGGACGGTTTGCGCCATCTGCAAAACAGTGAAGGAAACAACAGACAGTGTGAACCAGAGCAAGGGTCAGATTTTAAAGAGCCTGGATCCATTCGGCTCTAGAGAAGTAAATGTATGCCTTTTCTGAACTATTTGTATTTTGTTTTCACAAACTGAGCTCACCCCACAATGAAGCAGTGACTTCTCATTTAATGGCAGCTCTAGCTGCAAGTCCAGGCTTGAATGGAGAAGAAAGCGGAGTCCTGTTGATTAAGGAACTTTAACAGTTTTTTGTGTTTTGCTTCTCTATTGTTATAATCCTATGCATCTATTTTTTTTTTACTCTTCTTAACTTGTATATTTTAATTCCAGGGGCCTGTAAGACATAACGAAACAGTCCGATGGAACTACACACACAGCCAACCAGATCTAACAGTCCAGGCAGAAGCCATGAAAATTTCAGCCCACAGCAGAGAATAAAGATGGTAATATTTATAAGAATCTGTATTTAATCTGAATCTATCACAAACACCACACTCTACTATTCTGTTAGCCTCACAGTGCAGCACTGATGGTACTTCTGTCTTTACAGCAGCTGGAGGCAAAAAAGGGGTGAACTGGCCCACAAGGAGGAGATTTTTGGAGGGGGGTCACAATTGATATGACGTCCGATGAAGAAGATGGCACTGCTGATGGGACATGTGGGTGGACTGTAAGGCCTCCATCCTTCCAGAGTCTGGAGCTCTCTAACCTTTGTGCTGCACTCCAATAGGCACTAGAGCAGAACCCAACACAAGTCCTACCACCACAGACACTACAGCAGAACCAACACATGTTCTACCCACCACAGAAGACTGGACTGGACCACCCTCACAGAAGCTTGCACCAACACTTATCTAATGTGATGTCTTTAGGCCAAAGACAAAACTCATTTCATAAGTTGTATAAATTTGTTTCATAGGTTACAATAAATTAATAATAGATATATACATATGTTAAAATCTGTTAAAATGCAGTTGGCTTAAGAATTGAAAGGAGTGAGATGTCGCCTCCTTAAGGATCTTTGTGTTCACTGTGCACTAAGGTTGTATACAGAGTGAGTGCTCTTTTCCTAGAGATGATCTTTGACGTATATTTCCCGTTCGCTACTTTCTCTGCAGTTAAAGTTCAGAAAAACTCATGTACGCTAAGTGTGCTCTACTACTCTGTGCCTTGGAAAATTTTCGTCTTTGTAAGTGTATATATCCGAAAACAATATTAAGTTCTATTTGTTGGTTGATTGAAACTGTTCTGTGAACGTGTAATGAAGCTAACGTTTATGCTATTCAAGCTAGCGATGTGAGTGCATTAAGTGTGTAGCGTAATTAATAATAACTGTCTGTTAGTAATTTAAGTTGTATGTATTTTGTATGTTGCAGTTATAAAAACGTTTATGCTTTGTTTCTGGCTGTCTAGCTGCACAGTCACATGTTGTGAGGACAGCACATCTGACTTTTACATACTTTTTTAAATTCTAAGTTAGTTTTAATTTGAAAATGTTGTAATTTTTATTTATTCTAAAAGTTTGTTTTAATTTGAAAGTGTTGGCACTGTTTTCTTAAATATATAAGTGTGCTTTTTGCATTCTGCATTAAAATGCATAAAGCTTGTCTTTATTTTTTAACATGATCTTGGCCGTCATGTTCTTTCTTAATTGATATTGGTGGTGATGTTTTCAGTATGTGAATTATTACCCTGCAACAATAAATACATAAATACCTGAATAACAGAAACAGTATTAATAATAATAATAATAATAATAATAATAATAATGGGTGGGGCATTTTATAATGCTGCACAGATGACCAATCACATGTGAGCTGTCCTTTTAAATGTCTGTGGTAACATCCAATGAGTTGCTATAAAAAGAAAAAAAACAAAAACATCCAATGGGTGTCTCTGTGGCCAGACATGGCAGGCACCAGTAACATTCAAATGTAAAATTGGACCATTCACACCTCTGTGAGGTGTTAACCCCCACACCCGCTCGCACCCGCCCCTCCCCCCTTCCCCCATTGGCTCCGTTTGTGGCAGTTTCCGGCATAGCTGAACTTCTCTGTAAACTCATGATAATTACCGGGAATCTTTGAAGTTCGCGGGCGTTTACGGGGTCGATAATCTGGTTTTTCATGCAGTCCTATTCTTGCTTTACTTTATTGTAAATACTATATATTTCATATATTTTTTTATTTTTACTGCTGTTGTAACCAAATAATTAATCCTGTGGTTTCTGGAGGCTTAGGCTGTCTGTGGTGCCCTTTTGGTGTTAAGTGACTAGACACTCTGCATTTTTGCATCATTTTGGACCAAAATTAGAATTTGAATATTTTGACAATAGTGACATTACATAAACACTAGTCCACATTTTCCTGACAGAGACTGTGGCAGAATTTGTCCAATGGAATCAAAAATGCTTTTGAATTTTGATGTTACTGTACAAAAATATATGTTAAGTTCAGAAGTCGAACCTGCAGCAAACAGGCTGAGAATAATTCTTCACTATTTCCTCAGCTTCAGGAAAACAATGAAAACTCTGCCAAATGAAACTGAAACTTGTAGTGTAATATAATATATCACAGATGCCAAAGTATAACTATAAACAGGCATAGTGATAATAATGCTATTGAGTCATACGGCAACACCAATAATGCAACTTCTAGCATACAGTATGACAACAAAAAAAATGACTAAGGCTACGTTCAGACTGCAGGCAAATGTGGCCCAAATCCATTTTTTTTGCCCATATGTGACCTGTATCGAATCTGTTAAGGACAGTTTGAACAGCCCAAATTGGATTTTTTAAAATCCGACCCAGACCACTTTCATATGTGGTCCTAAATCCAATATGCAGCCGATATTTTACAATGTGATTTCAGTCTGAATGGCCAGGTTGCATTTATACAGCCTTTTCAGTTACCCCAAGATTGACACAGCAAACATAGAGACCCAGAGGTACGTTAGTTTGAGTTCCGGACTATTTTAATGCATTTACAATTAGGGATGGGAATCGTTAAGAATTTAATGATTCTGATTCCATTATCGATATTGCTTAGTGATCCGATTCCTTATCGATTCTCTTATCGATTCTCATTGGGTGAGGGAATAAAAGAGTACAAACAGGTGTGTTTGCATTAACTGTCTTTTATATTTCCATCTCTGCACAGAAAATATAACATATACAGTATGCACAAATAATAATAACAGATGACGTCGGGCCCGGTTTGGGGGGGGTGTATAGTGAAAGTGAAACTGAAGACACTTTACTAATTCCTCTATTGCCGCATTTCTACTACGTGGAACTGGTTTGACTCGGCTTGGCTTGTCTCCCGTTGTTGTGCACCTCATTTCCTTTCCCTTGTTATCTTCGGAAACCTGTATTCGAGGGGGTACAATGTTTGTTGCCTGCACCAGAACCAGAACTGGACCCGGTGTTCACTCTGCTGCTACATTCACAAGTGTCGCTAAGTAGCGTATCAAATACGTGGCATTCCTGTAAATGAATCACATGCTGTGGACAAATGTTTGAGGATATTGGAGGGATTCCACCCTTTTGAAGACATGGAAGTTTTGCAAGTGTTCCAAGTAAGTGGACCTGGTCTCATCAGTTTCTGCCTCAACGCCATGTTGGCCACGTTCTGACCAAAACAATGCAGCGTACATGTGACGTCATCGCACATGCACAACGAAGGCAGAATCGATAAGCAGAATCATTAAGTAGGTAGGCAAACGGTTCCAAGGAATCGAGCTACCGGGAACCTGTTCTCAAAAAGAACCGGTTCTTGATTCCCATCCCTATTTACAATCCCATACACACATAAACATTGTACTATCCACGGGCTTACCTTTAACAACACAACAGTGTTTTCAGAGTCATCAGGCTTGTAGATCGCCAAATCTTGAACCCTGCCACAGTAAAACTTTTCATAGCTGTCAAAGGACTTGAGGCTTTTGAATTCTTGCAATGTGTAGTAACTTATGCCAAAAACGAGATACTTAATGAACTGCATGTAGGTACAGGGTGGCAGGGACCAGCCAGATGCCGATGAACACTGGTAGCTCATAGGGGTCTATATCCTTAATATGGCTGATTGTCTCCAAATACCTTTACTTTGCAGTGGTGTCGAGCTTCTCCCAATAGGGAATCCTTGCTTTCACCACCGCCTTATCCATTTTTTAAAATCTTAAATCTTGATTTATACAGCTCTTTCCTGCACGTTGGTACTATGCTGTTGCCCATAGCAACCAATAGCGTGTAAATTCAAAATGGCGCAGATATGTCACGTAATATGACGTATGTCTTCATTCCTAATGACGTCAGGGCCTCTGTTGCACATGAGGGTCACTTCAAGGTCACATTCAGTTCATACTCAAGACTAATAGAAGTCGCATTTAATGTGTAATATGAACTAGCACACAAAAAATCCAGTTTCAACAAAAAATCTGAATTATGCATTAAGACCTGCTGTCTGAATATAGCCTAACAGAATTCTCTACCTCTGAAAAAAAAGTGTCTGAAAGTCAATTTTTTTACATTGTTTTTGTCATATGTCGTCTTGTATGTAATTTTCATCATATTGTGGCTTAATGTACTTTTCATCTTGCTATGTCATATAACTGAATTTCTCTCCTCTACATTTCCTCAGGCCTTGGGAAGGTCAACATGTATAAACTACTCCACAGACTATAAACACAGACTTCAGATTTACTATGAAAAATGAATTTACATGTCATGGTAAGGGCATGTATTCTTGTATTCATGTATTCTCTTGTATCTGTATTTTACTTGAAATAGTCCACCCAATAAAAACCAGAAATAGAAAATGGCAGTTGTTGGCTGAAAATGGCCGTTGACATCTACAGGCAAAGTTAATGCAGTCAAGTGGAATTATTAATGACATGGATTAAATTTAGCTCACTTTATTATCCTCTTGGGGAAATCAGTTATCCTTTCCCCCCCTCCTAATACACATCAGTTAGCATTAGCATTAGCACATAGAAAACATTAGAAGGAGTGAACTACCACTGAAGGTAATGCAGCCGCAAGGATAGCATATTGAACCAGTCCCATACCCAGATAAATGCAGAGGGTTGTGTCTTTTGCCAAACTTTGCCAAACGTTTGCCAAAACAACCAATGCAAATCACAATAAAGAACCTCAAACAGGATTGGGTTACCAACGACTGCCATCTGTGCTGTTGACCTACAGGGTACTAGTGGAAATTGGACAACTGTTGGTCGAACAAGGAGAGGAGAAAGATGTGTCCATAGACAGAGAGACAAGAGGCAAAGCAAGACACTACAACTGAGTAGAGACTTTGAATGTTGGGACTATGACAGGAAAAGGTAGAGAGGTCACTGACATGATGCAGATGAGGAAGGTAGATGTACTGTGTGTTCAGGAGATCAGGTAGATAGGTGGCAACGCTACATTACATTACATTACATTACATTTATGCATTTGGCAGATGCTTTTTTCCAAAGCGACATAAGACCAAAAATGAAAGAAAAATACAAGAATAGATTAAAAACATAAAACAGCTGTACAATTAAAATAGTGTCGTACAGAAGAATAAAACCAAAGTAACAGATTAAAATACAAGAATAGATTAAAAAGACATAAAAGCAGCTGTACACTTAAAAACAGTGAAATAAAAATACCAAGTAAAAACAACAGAATAGACATAATAAATTTAAAATGGAATGTTTGAAAGTGCTAGGACAGTAGGTGCTCTCTGAAGAGCTGGGTCTTCAAGAGCTTCTTGAAGACAGGTAGGGATGCCCCTGTTCCGGTAGTGTTTGGTAGATTGTTCCACCAATGTGGAACGACCCACGAAAAGAGCCTGGATTGTCTTGTGCAAGGTTACAGGACTGCCAGACAACATTCCATAGATGAGCGGAGTGGTCGTGGGGCAACATAAGCTTTTATCAGCACACCTAAGTAGGTAGGAGCTGACCCATAGAGAACTTTGTAGGCTAACATTAATGATTTAAATTTGATGCGGGCAGCTATGGGTAGCCAGTGTAACTCAATGAGTAAGGGGGTGACATGTGCCCTTTCAGGCTGATTGAAGACCAGACACATTGCCGCATTCTGGTACAACTGTAGTGGTTTGACAACACAGGCTGGGACGCCTGTTAGAAGGGCATTGCAGTAGTCAAGGCGGGAGATAACCATGGTCTGGACCAGTAGCTGGGTGGCCTGTTGAGTTAGGTATGGCCTGATCTTTCTTATATTGAATAGTGTAAAGTGACATGATCGGGTGACAGAGGCAACATGATTTGTGAAGGTCAACTGATTATCAATCATGACTCCCAAGTTTCTTGCTACTTTGGTAGGAGCCAGAGATAAGGAGTCAACTTGAACCCCTCTTCAAACATGGTGTAGATGGGAAGAGAAATAGAGGAGGACTTATCTTGAAGGAAGAGTTTGTGAGGAATGTTCTGGAGATGAAAAGAGTGTCAGAAAGTGTAATGCGCGATGTTGTTAGTGCTTATGCCCCCAAGGTAGGATGTGAGTTAGAAGAGAAGGAGAAATTTTGGAGTGAGTTAGATGAAGTGATGCAGAACGTTCCCAGAACTGGGAGAGTAGTGATAGGTGCAGACTTCAATAAACATGTTGCAGCAGGCAACAGAGGTGATGAGGAAGTGATGGGCAGGTTTGGTATCTAGGGCAGGAACGCAGAAGGACAGATGGTGGTCAACTTTGCAAAAAGGATGGAAATGGCTGTAGTGAACACTTTCTTCCAGAAGAGGCAGGAATGATGGAATGAAGAAATGTTTTGAGAGGCTGGTATAGCACCATATTATCTCCACACTGCCTCCTGGACTTGACCCACATCAGTTTGCTTACCGGCCGAACTACCCCACCAAGGATGCCATCGTGTCTGCTCTCCATCTGAGCCTGGCACATCTGGAGGAGAAACACACCCACATGCAAATGCAGCTAGCTGATTTCAGTTCAGCATTTAACATGATCCGTCCCCAGCAGCTGGTAGGCAAACTGAGTCCACTGGGTATCAGCACCCCCATGCGGAACTGGCTGCTGGACTCTCTCACCAACAGGCCACAATTGGTAAGAGTGAGAAATACCATCTCCAGCTCCATCTCTGTCTCAATCGGATCCCCACGGGATGTGTTCAGAGCCCACTACTGTTCATGCTGCTGACACATGACTGGTACTCTACAACCGCCTCTAATCACATCATTAAGTATGCGGATGGCACAACAGTAGTGGGTCTCATTCAGGACAACAATGATCTGTCCTACAGAGAGGAGGTGAAGTGGCTGGTGGATTGTTGCGGTGTGAACAATCTGACCCTGAATGTCAAGAAGACTAAGGAGTTGATTATTGACTTCAGGGGGAAGCAGCCCAGCTATTCACCTGTCATCACTGACAATAAAGCTGGGGAGGTGGTCAGCAGCACCAAATTTCTGGAGGTGCACATTACGGACAGTCTGGACTGGTCATTGCCCATCATCCCATCATCTCTGGTCAAACGACCTCAGTAATGTCTGCACTTCCTGCGAAGGATGATGACAGCACAGCTGTCCCCTCCCGTCCTGACCACCTTCTATAGAAGCACCATAGAGAGCGTTCTTGACCAACTGCATCTCCATCTGGTTTGGTAGCTCCAGGGCCTCTGATAGGAAGTCGTTGCAAAGGGTGGTGTGGACGGCAGAGAAGATCATCGGGACTTCTCTTCCATCCATCCAGGATGTTGCACACAAGCACTGTCTCAGCAGAGCCTGCAACATCATCAAAGACTCCACACATCCACACCATGGACTGTATTCCCTGCTCCCCTCTGGGAGGAGGTTCTGCATCATCAGAGCAAGAACAGCCAGGTTCTGCAATAGTTTAATACCCCAAGCCATCAGACTCTTAAATTTACAATAATTCTTCTGGGCAGGGGCACCAATGGTTCACTATGAATTATACCACCTGTTGCTTTTAATGTTTTCTGTGCAATACTGCTGCCACATTCTCTGTTTCACTGCAGGAAAACTGCTGCTACTGGTTCACAGATAAATGTGTGCATGTGTATTTATGTAGGTGTGTATGAGTATACATATATATTTATGTGTGTGTGTATGTGCAGATATGGATATATTTATATAGTTTTTATATGTATATATTTAAATTGTTTTATCTCAAATAATTTTTTGTTTTTTACCATTCCGTTCATTCATTCATGTGCATCAATGAGTGTATGTTCTGTTTCACAATAAAGTGGCTATTTTATTCTATTCTATTCTATGCTATGCTATTCTATTCTAACATAGGATGACTTAAGCGGGGTACACACTTAAAGATAATCGGGCTGTTTTTGTCATGATTTTCCCCCTTCCCAACCAAGGACAGCAAACACCAAATTACCTTAATAAGATTATCATATAAGATTATCCTGTGGTCTGAGGTGTGTTAAGAGTAAATTTGTCCCAATAATTGGCTCCGAAACACGTCGGGGCCAACAATCACAAATGTTGAACAAGTTTAATATTTATGACTGTCAGCCCCAACCCATTTCCAAAAATCTTCGTGTGTAGGGAAAGCTGACGACTCCTGAGTCATTCTGTCATTCCCAGAGTGACTCTCCTGAGTCACTCTGGGAATTGTGATGTGGAACAGAATGTAGCCAATCAAGAAGCGAGCTGACTAATGAACAAGGAAGCAGGTGTAAATAAAAACAAGCATGGCCGACCTGAAACACAAAATTCAGTGGACCTCAGAAATTCAGGACTTTTCCATCAAAAATAGTCCCAAGAACACCATCATTCCCTCCTCTCGTATGTCTTCTTCCATGTTGCGTGTTGTGTTTTCCAGTTGTTGCTATGTTTCCTCTTCGGTTTTGTTAGATCATGTTTGATCAAATGAGATTTCTGGCTTGGCAGATTAGATTCTAGATCAGCGGTGGGACAGAATCATTATGTGTGTGGTGTGCTGTGTGGAGATTATCGGAGCACACTACACACAAGTATGATCAGTGCCTGACTTTTTATCTTCATGTGTGGAGTCTGTAACAGATAAAAAAATTTCTTCAGATTTAGAAAATACTATGTGTGTTACCAACTTTACAAGAATGGAAGTAGGAGCACACAGGTGGACTACATCTTGAGTAGATGATGCAACCTGAAGGAGATCAGTGACTGCAAAGTCGTGGCAGAATGTAGCCAGAGAGCACAGGATGGTGGTGTGTAGGATGACTGGTGGTGAGGAAGCTGAAGAGGACAAAAGCAAAGCAAAAGACAACATGGTGTAAGCTGAAAAAGGAAGAATGGCGTGTGGTCTTCAGGGAGGAGTTGAGACAGGGCACTGGGTGGTCAGGAGGTGCTTCCAGATAACGTGATAAGGGAGACAGGTAGGAGAGTACTTGGTGAGTCATCTGGAAGGAAACCCTAACCCTAGACAAGGAAAGTGTCCTTATATGGTGGTATGAGGAAGTGCAAGAGCGTATACAGAAAAAGAGGTTTGTAAAGAAGTGGGACACTGAGAAGAGTGAAGAGAGTTGACAGCAGTACAGGGAGGTGCAGCACAGGATGAAGGCAGAGATGGGAAAGGCCAAGCAAATGGTGTATGATCAGTGGTGTAGTCCAGGGTATACAGCATATACCTACTTGATTTTCAGTCATCATCACGTATACCCACTTCTAAATTCCCCCTGCTGTGCACCATTCAGTAGTATCTGTGAGCTAAATTGCCAATTTTTCCCCCTAGGATGGTGAAGCCATGACCTGCTGTAGTTTGCATCTAATTAGCTAGTACTCGCTGCCATCATGGATTAGATTGATTAACCTTTAGGCACGAGGACTGATGAGCCAATCAGAGGCAGAGTAGGGTGGGTCATGCCGAGGAAAATATTGCTAACTACTGCTGGCCACATCTGGAAACTGACTGGATACCTCAGGTGCCAGTGCCACCCCAGGTGATTGAAAGGTCATTGCACGTCTCGTTGAAAGATGCGCGATTATTGGAAATGCGAATGAGGAAGGCAGAATAAACATCTTTCAAGTGAGTGGCACGTGTTGAACCTACTTTCATGGAATAAATAATTCCGAGGTAAGTGTTAAGGTGGTTTCCAAATGAGTCACTGATTTAAACTACTGGCAATATGACTGCACATTTAGAGGAGAAGAGATTTTGTCACCAATAGTTAAACTGTGTGAGTAGGCTAAAGTTGTGAAAGACTAAAGTTATCCTTTGTTAGTCTCATGTTGAATACATTTCACATTCATGCAGGCTGCTTGTATGACCAGTAATACCTTCAAACTGCTCCTGATCAAGTCATGATAATTTTATAATAGTAAGCAAATACTACTGATGGATTTTTGGGTAAACTAAATAGAATAGTCTTATATGTCACTGTTTCTAAAACACAGCATTTTTCTGGACTACTTAAAAAAAAAGGCAAAATTGAGAATATGCCCACTTCTCCAGGGACCACTACACCACTGCGTATGATGATTTGTAGGTTGGACACCAAAGAGGGAGAGAATAATCTGTACAGGTTGGCGAGGCAGAGAGATAGAGATGGGACGGATGTGCAGCAGGGTCATTAAGGATAGAGATAGGCCAGTCCACCTCAGATCACCCAATCACCCAACAAAATGACATTTTTAAACCTCAACCCCTCCAATTTTTATGAAATTTGGTATACAGGTAATTCATAGCCAGAAAAGCCAACATTTCAAATTTTATCTATATCAGACCAATGGTTTTTGATATATGGCAATTTCATTTTCTCACTTCTTTGCAAAAAAGGCTGTGGCAGCCTAATTTCAAATTGCTGTAACTCAACAACCACTGGTCTGATATTTAAAAAAGCAAGGTATTTCTGTAAAGGGGAGACCATAATAATAATAAATCTAACATTCTTTTGTACATTTGGGTA